>NC_133649.1:157161905-157461905 GCF_009905375.1 Apium graveolens | reverse complement strand
TTGGAGTTTTTTCAGTTTTAGCGGGCTTGGTTGGATTTTCTGCTTCTTCAGACATGATTGTTTAGGATCTTTACTGTATGTGTATTAACAGATTGGTTCTGATACCACTTGTTAGGTCACACAACACTGTAGAAGGGGGTTGAATACAGTGTAGAATACAATCAAATCGATTTAAAGCACAAGTAACAGAAAACAGATGTATTCGATATAACAAACTCTGTTACAATGGAACTGTTCTCTCTCAGTGATGAACAAATATCACGAGTGCTGCTAGGTTACAATTATATGATCTTCTCGATGATCGTAACTCTTATAGAGTAAACCTATGTCTGTGTTTATATAGACACACAGTTACAAGATAACTTCTAGTTGATATGGAATATAATTCTGTCTCCTAAAATATATTAACCAGATATCTTATAATTCTTCTAGTCCTCGAACTCTTTCCTTGCATATCTTCTTCTTGTATTAGTCTCGATCTTCTTTCCTGTAAATCAGCTTCCTTCCTTAATTGTTAGTCCTCCAGTACTTAAGTTCTGATATCCATCTTCTGATATTATCTTCTGATAATCTAAGTTATGATATCCTTAAGTTCTGACTTCCAGTAAGTCCTGATTCCAGTAAGAATTGATATTTCCTGTTAGTTAAGATCTGAGAACTAAACATGAAACATATTAGACATGACATCTCAAATATATTCAACAATATAAATCGATAGTCAAACAAACAAGTCACATATAATATGTAGCACGTCAAACAATCAATGAAATTTCATTTATAAGGAAGTCTCGGATCATAAACAGTCTTTCGGTTATTTAATATGATTTTTAAAACATTTTTCGGAGTCAAAACGGGTCGTTGGATAAATTTTAAAGCAATAAACATGGTTCGGTTGGCCAAATTTGGCTTCAAAATAATTTTATAATAATTATCGAGCCTCAAAAACAATTTAAAATAATATTTTAAAGCTCGAAACTATTTTTCGGAATTTTAAATCATTCATAAATAATTAAATCTAATTAAATAATTAATTAAAATCAATTAATAATTAATTAAATCAATTAATCAATTAATTTTCAAATTAATTGACTAATTAATCAATTAATTATTAAATAAAATTAATTAACTAATTAATTCAGATTTATTTTTGAATTAAAAATAATTTTTGGAATTTAAATAATGATTTTAGGAAATTAAAATGAATTTTAGAATTTAAATAATGGATTTTTGAATTGTTTATAAAAAGAAAATCCAGAAACAGGTTACTGATTTTTGATTTAGGAAAAATAGAATCAAACCCGGTCGAAATCGGGTTGAGTCGCGTGTCAAGACAGGAAAACGGGTTGGTAAGAACACCGACCGATTTCCAGAATCCGGCGGGTTCTTGTCAACTCCGGCGGCCTTAATCTGCCTAAAAACTGATGGGTTGAGTTCGTTTCTTGACAGGGATTCATTCAGATTCTTCCCAGAAGCACAAACCAGTCAACAAACATCATCAACAATTGCCCAGTCGAACTTTCGGCCAAAAACCGGCCAGACACGCGAAGAACTCCGACGACAATTTCAAAAGTTAACTCCGTACTTATCAGGTATCAGTTGTGATGTGTGAATACATGGTTCGATTGCAAATTTGATAAGGAACACAAAGCACCCATCAAGATCAACTGAAAACCCCTAACAAAGATTCCCCTAAATCGAATTGAAAACATTCAAAGCAATATAAACCCTAATTCTGAAATTCGAAAATCAAACTTAAAATTAAGCATGTTATTGAACTCCAAATCAGTCATATGACATATGAAAATCATCAGGAAAACAAGCTCTACAACATGCAAGCATCAAATCATTCAAACAATGATCCGTACAAAAATTCATAATTTAAATCAATAATAATTCGAATTAAAAACAGTTTGTAGAGAATTACCACTTGATTCTGCAGTGGTTTTGATGAAAGATTCTGAAAGTACAAATCAACAGCTTCGTTTTCAGTATAAGCACACCAAAATCCGATATCGATAACGCCTCCGGATTTGAGTTTGATTATGAAGAACAAAATATGATTATAGTATTTTCTCTGTAAAAATTCTGTAAATACTGTTTGCAAATGATTTCCGATACGAAATAAAATACGGTAAAGGCTATTTATAATTACGGAAAATTAGTATCCCGTTGGATCATTCCAGATACAAAATAGTACATTTATTTATAAAAATAGATCCAAACGGTACCGGTTTTCGGGATAATTATCCAAATCTGTACAATTTGTACTGCGGTCTTGGTCTCAGTGCCTGGTTACATGTATTACGAAGTGATAATTATAATAGTTTAATAAAAAGATCCCGTTTATCGAAAATACGGGTTTTGTCGATTTACCGAAACAAAATTTGTATCGAAAATATTGCGCTGGGACCCGCACGGAAAAAACCGTATGCCGGATCGAAAAAGTCAAAACATGGAAAATGCTCGGAATATTACAATTAGGTTAGGAAGGAGATTTCGGAAGAGTTTCGGGTTTTAAAAATGTAAAAACGGTTGAGGTCGGCTAGTTCCCGATTATATAAAATAGTTTGTAATTACTCGGAAAAAGAAACTATAAAATCCATAAATGTCCAATAAAATCATAAATCATCATAAAAATAAATAGGAAGATATGACAATTATCTATATTTTATTTTGGACATATAAAAATTAAAATACTCAAATTATATCAAATTTACATATCCAAACACAAATACCACTTCACAGATAATTACCAAAATTCATATAATAATCACATGATATTTATTATTAACAAAAATAATTACACGTCATATCCCGGATATTACAGAAACTCCTTTAGAAAAATGTCAAACCATTAGATCCAAAGAAAAGCCAATTGTTATCTGATTTCATGACTGTTGGATTGAAAGCCAGAGAAGCAAGAGACAGAGGTGGACTAGGTTCTGATGAAGCTAAGATTAAAACATGAGTTGAAGTGCTGACTAGAGATCCATTTCTTTTAACTGATCAACCTCTTGTAGATGTTACACAGAAACACCTTGATAAGGTTATCTATGTTCAAGTGGTACTGGATGCTCATGACAAGCACAATGTCAAGGAAAATCTGATTCTATTTCTTGAAGATGGAAGGAATTAGATGTTAGAATCAGATGTACTAAATAAATCGCTGAAAGAATTTCAATTCTTTCATGACCTTTTAGAGGTAAAGTCTGATATTACTAGGAGATGGTCAAACTTCATATTGAAGACCATCAGAGATAAAGCAAGAATTTCTGGTTCAAGAGTTACAAAATTCATTCCTAATATTGTTGAAGATGATGGAAGTGAAATTCCAATGAAAAAGAATTCTGCTAAGCTTGAAGTGATTTTGAAAGGGAAATGTCTATGCTACAATGAAGATTCTTCTCATCCTAGGGTAATAAGACTGAATGATGGTTTAGAAAGAAACTATATCTCTGCTTTAAGGACTACAATCTATCAGATTTGAAGTCAGAATGAAGAGATGAAGCAAGTCAAGACTACAATGTCTCAAGTCCTGAGGATTAAAGAAGAAAAGCTGATATCAAGCTTTGTCAAGAATCATTATGGATTCAGATTGACTCAGTGAGATTGGTAAAAGCTACAAGGACTGTAAGTTGTAGTTAGTTATTTAGTTAAACTCTTATTTGCATTTGTACTTAAATGTTTTTGACATCATCAAATCTATTAACTTGTATATTTTGCATAATTTACAAGTTGGGGGAGATTGTTAGATATATTTGAGATGTCATGTCTAATATGATTCATGTTTAGTTTTCAGATCTTAACAAACAAGACATATCAGGACTTACTGAAATCAGGACTTACTGGAAGTCAGAACTTAATATCAGAACTTAAGGTCATATCAGAACTTAAGTGCGGGAAGACTTTCATATAAGGAAGGAATTTGATTTACAGTAGAAGATCGAGACTAAATAAAAGAAGATATGCATGGAAAGAGTTAGAAGACTGGAAGACTTGTAGAAGATATCTGATTGATATATTTTAGGAGATAGAATTATATTCCATACCAATTAGAAGTTATCTTGTAACTGTGTACTATATAAACACAAACTTAGGTTTACACTATACGTGTTATCATTATCGAGAAGATTATACATTGTAACCTTGCAGCTCTTAGTGATATTTGTTCATCACTGAGAGAGAACAACAGTTCTTATTGTAACGGAGTTTATTCAATATACTTGATCTTTGTTACATACTTGTGTTAAATCGATTTGATTGTATAAACACTGTACTCAACCCCATTCTACAGTGTTGTGTGACCTAACAGACAAAGAAGCAGCTTAAGCATATGCTGAAAGAGATTAGAAATGTGAACAAGGTAAAGGAAGCTAGGAAAAATAGGAATGGAAAGGAATGTGTGAATAAAAGCAATAATTATATGCCTGTTCCTAATGCTCCTAGAAAGAAATGTTATAACTATGGAAACTCTAACCATCTTGCTTCTTTTTGCAGGAAAAATAAAGATATAAACTCTTTACCTCCTAAATCAAAAGTTAAGAGTCAGTCTGTTAGGTTTGAACCACAAAATCCTTTTTTTTCATTGTGGTAGTTTATGGCATTCCATTTATACTTGTAAGGAATATCATAGTTTGTACTATGATTATTATCAAATAAAACCTTCTTTAAAGAAAGTTAGTGTAATTCCTTCTAGTGTAAATTCTGATGCAAAGTCTGATATAAATTCTGATAAACAGCATTTAGCATAAAATCTGAAATTAAATCCGCTGCAAATGCTAACAAACTAGAAAAGGCCAAAGGATCTAAGCAAGTCCGGGTCCTTAAAACTAACCAATAGTGGTCTTTGTGATTGCAGAGCAACATGAAAAACATCCTAGTTCTGGACAGTGGATATTCAGGACATATGACTGGAAATAAAGCCTTGCTATCAGAATTTATGGAGAAAGCTGGCCCAGGAGTTTCTTATGGAGATGGCAACATGGGAAAAACTCTGGGATATGGCAATATCAATCTTGGGAATGTCATCATTGAAACAGTAGCTCTTATCTAAGGACTTAAACATAATCTGCTAAGTGTGAGTCAAATCTGTGACAGAGGTTATCATGTGGATTTCTCTGAAGAACACTGTGAAGTTGTAAGTAATTCTACAGGCAAAGTAGTTCTGAAAGGGTACAGGCATGGTAACATATATGAAGCCAGACTTTCAACAAACTCTGATGGTCCTGCAATATGTCTGTTGAGTAGAGCATCAATTGAAGAAAGCTGGAATTGGCACAAGAGATTCTCTCATTTAAATTTCAACAACATAAATGAGCTAGTAAAGAAAGATCTTGTGACAGGACTGCCAAAATCAGTATTTGCTCCTGATGGCCTTTGTGATTCATGTCAAAAGGCAAAACAAAGAAAATCTTCATTCAAGAGCAAAAGCGAATCCTCAATTCTTGAGCCTTAGCACTTACTGCATGTTGATCTATTTGGTCCGGTAAATGTCATGTCAATTACAAAGAAGAAATATGCTATGGTTATAGTGGATGAGTTCACAAGATACACTTGGGTGTATTTCTTACACAAGAAGAATGAAACTGCATCTACTCTAACTTATCATGTCAGACAGCTGGATAAGTTGGTCAAAGATTCTGTTAAAATAATAAGAAGTGATAATGGCACTGAGTTCAAAAATTCAATCATGGAAGAGTTCTGCAAAGAGCATGGAATTAAACAAGAATTTTCTGCACCCGGAACTCCACAGCAAAATGGAGTTGTAGAAAGAAAGAACTGGACTCTCATTGAAGCTGCACGAACTATGCTTGATGAAGCAATGCTGCCAACCTACTTTTGGGCTGAAGCTCTGCAGACTGCTTATTTTATACAGAATTCTACACTCATAAACAAGCATGGAAAAACACCATATGAGATGGTGAAGAAAAAGAAGTCAAATCTGAAATATTTTCATGTATTTGGATGTAAGTATTTTGTTCTTAAGACTCATCCTGAACAGCTGTCAAAATTTGATCTAAAAGCTGATAAAGGAATTTTTGTTGGATATCCACTTTCCACAATAGCCTTCAGAGTCTATAATTTAAGAACAAGGGTTGTCATGGAATCTATCAATGTATCTTTTGATGATAAGAAGATTACTGGACTTGAAGATTTCAATGATCATGATCAGCTGAGATTTGAAAATGAAGATTTAAATTCTAATTCTGGAAATTCTGATGACCTAAATCCTGATCCTATAAGTTCTGACGGGTTAAATTCTGATGTCATTGAAACTGTGGTAACTACTCCAAAGGAAAATGCACCTGTTCAGGGGGAGCAAGCTGAAGATCCTACCACAACTCAAGACTCTCATGAAACATCAGAACCTGTCAATGGCTCTTCAAGTTCTGATTCATCAAGTTCTGATGAGCCAAATTCTGATAATTCTGGAAACTCTGATCTACAAATCCTGAAGAATCCAACTCAAATTCTGAAGTCTCAGAGAACATAACTACAAGGGGAGCATCAGAAAATAATTTTTTCAATTTATTTTGTTTAATTATAACTACAGGGAGACAACATGGATCATGGGGAGGATCGAGTTCTAAAGAACAACTTCCATCTGCAAGGAAGTGGACTAAAGCACACACACCTGACTTAATAATTGGAGATCCTGAAGCAGGTGTCAGAACTAGAACATCAACATCAAATGAATGTCTCTATCATTCCTTTATCTCATACTGGACCAAAGAAAGTGGAAGAAGCTCTTCAAGATGCTGATTGGGTGCAAGCAATGCAGGAAGAGCTAAATGAATTTGAAAGAAATAAAGTCTGGACCCTAGTGCCAAGACCAAAGAACAGTTCCATTGTTGGCACAAAATGGGTGTTAAGAAATAAAACTGACAGTGATGGCATAATTACAAGAAACAAAGCAAGACTGGTTGCTAAAGGTTACTCTCAACATGAGGGTATTGACTATGATGAAACATTTGCTCCCGTTGCTAGATTGGAAGCCATAAGAATCTTTTTGGCTTATGTTGCTCACAAGAAGTTTAAAGTCTTTCAAATGGATGTGAAAAGTGCTTTTCTCAAAGGAGAATTGGAAGAAGAGGTATATTTTGAACAACCTCCAGGATTTGTATACCCAAAATTTCCTAATCATGTCTACAGACTTGATAAAGCACTCTATGGCATTAAGCAAGCTCCAAGAGCATGGTATGAGACTTTAGCTCAATTTCTTCTGGAAAATGGATTTACCAGAGGCACAATTGATAAAACTCTGTTCTACCTCAACCATGGAAATGACTTACTTTTGGTACAGATATATGTTGATGATATCATCTTTGGTTCTACAAATGCCAAACTCTGTGAAAGGTTTGTAAAGCTAATGTAGTCAAGATATCAAATGAGTATGATGGGAGAACTTAGCTATTTTCTGGGACTTCAAGTCAAGCAAAATGAAGAAGGTACTTTCATAAATCAATCCAAGTACACCAATAATTTACTCAAGAAATTTGGAATGCAAGATTGTTCAACTACATCCACTCCCATAGCCACTGCAACCAAGTTAGATAAAGATACTGGAGCATCAGTAGATATTACTAACTACAGAGGTATGATTGGCTCTTTAATCTATTTAACTGCAAGTAGACCTGATATCATGTACGCTATTTGTCTTTGTGCAAGATTTTAGGCTGATCCAAGAGAACCTCATCTAATAGCTATGAATGCTCAAGTTCTGAAAGCAAGTTCTTAAGCTTCAAAGTCTGATATCAAGTTCTGATATTGTTATTCAAGGAGGAAGTCAAGACTCTCAGAAGTTTTTATAAACTCTGAAGCTTAAGGGAAGGGAGACTACAGTCTATTATAAAGATCCCAAGATTCAGACACTTGATGAAGAAATTGCTAGAAGACTATTTCTTAAGCATAATCCTGGAATGGATTTAGAGACTCTCAAGGCGAAAGTAGCTAGATTTGCAGATGAGAAGACAAATCTTAAGTCTAAAGCTTCTAATGCAAAGAAATCTCCAAGGCCTAAGGCAAAAGGCATTGTGATCAAGGAAAGCTCTGAGGCTTCAAAACCCAAGACAAGATCACAAGTTGAAATTGATCCCAAGGCAAAAGGGAAAGGAAAGATTGATGAACCAACAAAGACACATGTAATGAAGATTCCTCAAATCCTGATGAAACCAGTGTGCAAAATGGTTCAAGTTTTTGATGATACAGCTGCTGAAGATGAAACTGTTGAAACTCTGAAAAGAAGGAAGATAACAGAAGAATCTAAGACAACCTCTGACATAGCTCAAGTTGTTCAAAGTGAAGAACAACAAGCTACAGAAGAAACAACAAATCCTGATCAAGTCATCAAGATATCAACCTTTGACAAAGCTCAAGTTAATTTGAACAAAATGACAGTTAATGATAAGAGAAAAATCCTATGGAAAAATGTTAATCCATCAGATCCTAAGAAAAGTCAACTGCTATCTGATATCATTATTGTTGGATTGAAAGCCAGAGAAGCAAGAGACAGAGCTGGATTAGGTTACGAAGAAGCCAAGATCAAGACATGAGTTGAAGTACTTACTAGAGATCCATTCTTATTAACTGAAAAACCTCTTGAGGAAGTTACATAGAAACACCTTGACAAGGTTATATCTGTTCAAGTGGTACTGGATGCTCATGATAAAAGTAATGTCAAAGAAAAGCTGATTCTGTTTCTTGAAGATGGAAGAACATACAGAATGTCAGAATCAGATGTGCTGAACAAATCTCTGAAAGAACTTCAATTCTTTCATTATCTTTTGGAGATAAAGTTTGAGATTACCAGGAGATGGTCAAATTTCATCATGAAGACAATAAGGGATAAAGCCAGAATCTCTGGATCAAGGATTATAGAATTCATTCCAAATATAGTTGAAGATGATGGAAGTGAAATTCCAATGAAGAAGGATTCTGCTAAACTTGAAGTTATTCTAAAAGAGAAATGTTTGTGCTATAATGAAGACTCATCTCATCCAAGAGTAATCAGACTTGGTGATGGATTGGAAAGAAATCACATCTCAGCACTTAGGACTGCAATCTACCAGATTGGAAGTCAAGATAAAGAAATAAAGCAAGTCAAGGCTACATTAGCTCAAGTCCTGAGGAATGCAGAAGAGAAACTGATATCAAACTTTGTCAAGAATCACTTTGGATTCAGATTGACTCAGTAACATTGGTAAAAGCTACAAGGAATGTAAGTTGTAGTTAGTTGTCTAAATAAACTCTCATTGCATTTGTACTTAAATGTTTTTCACATCATTAAATCTATTAACTTGTATATTTTTCATAATTTAAAAGTTGGGGGAGATTGTTAGATATATTTGAGATGTCATGTCTAATAAGTTGTGTTTAGTTTCAGAACTTAATATCAGGACTTACTGGAAATCATAACTTATTGAAGTCAGAACTTAAGGCCGTCAGGATTTATATCAGGACTTAAGTGCGGGTACTTTAGATAAGGAATACAGCTGATTTACAGGAAAGGATCATGACTAGAATAATAGAAGATATGCATGAAGAGTTAGACAGCTAGAAGACTTGTAGAAGATAATATCTGATTGATATATTTTAGGAGACAGAAATATATTCCATATCAATTCGAAGATATCTTGTAACTGTGTACTATATAAACACAGCTTAGGGTTTACACTATATGTGTTATCATTCACGAGAAATATTATATATTGTCACCTAACAGCTCTTACTGATATTGTTCATCACTGAGAGAGAACAACTGTTCTATTGTAACAGAGTTTATTATATTGAATATACTTGATTACTGTTACATACTTGTGTTGATAAATCGATTTAATTATATAAACACTATATTCAACCCCCTTCTATAGTGTTGTGTGACCTAACAAGTGGTATCAGAGCCTTTCTGTTGATTTACAAACAGTGAGATCCAGTTTACAATCATGTCTGAAGAAACAAAAACCCCACCTAAGCCCACCAAAACTGAAGATACTTAAAAACAATCAAACTCACAGTCAATATGAGAGTATTAGGGTTCCTATACTGAGAGCATCTGAGTATCCTATATGGAAGGTAAAGATGGCTATATTTCCGGAAGCCACAGATCCAGAATACCTTGATAGAATCAATGATGGACCATATAAGCCTACTAAGTTTTCTGTTGCAGTTGCTGATCAACCAGCAAAGATGATTCCAAAGAAAAAAGTGAGTACACAACTGAAGACATCTCATCTATTGCCAAGGATACAATGGTAAGGCATCTGCTTCATAGTGCAATTGACAATATCATGTTAAATAGGGTAATTGGATGCAAGACTACAAAGGAGATCTGGGATGCTTTGGAGACAAGATGCCAGGGAACTGATGCAATCAAAAAGAACATGAAGACTATACTCACACAAGAGTATGAGCACTTTGACTCAAAAGCTGATGAGTTATTAACTGATTTATATGACAGGTTTGCCAAACTCTTGAATGATATGTCACTGGTGGATAAGGAATATGATCTTGAAGATTTAAATCTAAAAGTCCTTTTTGCTCTTCCTGAAAATTGGGATTTGAAGTCTACTACCATAAGAGACAACTATGACCTTGCTGAAACTACTATTGATGAAATTTATGGTATGCTCAAAACTCATGAACTTGAGATGGATCAAAGGAGCAAAAGGCATGGAAGAAAGTCAAAGAAAGTTTTTGAAGTCATTCGATGACGTTATTAGGATTAGTATGAAGACCTAAAGGATTCTACGTGAAGTTGGTTATATATGATAAAAAGATTTAACAATGTTATGAAAAGATTATAGTACGAAGACCTGAGAGCGGAACTAGTCGTTTGTAAACCAGATCATTGCATCAGGTGTAACGACTGGGAACTTTACGTTTATATTATATCATGATTATAATAAAATATGTGAATTAATGTGTCATTTATGTGTGATTATCTGCTAAACCCTAACTGTTACGTGATACGTGTATTCCATGTCATTTCTGTATTTTAATGTATTTTTCAGATATTTTATTATGCATATATAGGTTTTATTTCAAATGTTTTATGACCCAAACGATGATTTTAAAGCCAGTATTTCAAATAAAATAATGGGCCTTATTTTTCATCAAATGGCTTTTACAATCGCCTTGTTCTGAACATCTAGATAATTTATAAATTTTCTCGTTTTGCGAAAAATGATTTTTCCGGCCCCATTGGGTGTCAAAAACCCCACAAAAATCACATTTTTATTTTTATAAAATTATAGGACTTTCATTTATATTATTTCTTTGCATTTTTGCATTATTCACAATTTTTGAGAATTTTTGGTATATATATTGCATATATAAAATATTTATAAATTAAATTTTAATACTCAAAAATTATAAAAATTAGGGCCCAATATTTTTATTTAATGTATAATTAGCCCCTTAATTTTAATTAGGAGTATTATTTTTACTACTATAAATAGCCTAATTTTTATTTAATTAATTATAATTAATCATTAAAATCTGCAAAATTACCAAAAATTCTCTGAAATCGGGTCGGGAAGAACAGGTTCGGGTCGAAGAATCAAGTCGTGATTTCTCACTGATTACAACATCAAATCGTGTGATTCAAGTACTCAAATCGAAGGTTTTGATCCGTTCTTTCTGTTTCTTGCATCAATTTCACGTTTTATTGCATCGTTTTTGATTTTTGATTTCTAGGGTTTATGTTCGAATTAGGGCTTTTTGATTCTGGGGTTATTGTGATGTTTTGATGATTGATATAGCTTTGTTAGATGATTTACAGTAGATTCATGGTGTTTAATTGAACAAACGATGCTTGGATAATGATTCACGATTTCTAGGGTTTAGGTCGAATTTTCAAAACACAACTCGATGATTTCTGTGAATATTTGGTTCTTGTAATGTTAGGGCTTTGATTGTATATGTTCTTAGCTTCATTTTGCACTATATAACGTTTGATTTTATGTACGATTCTGCAAATTCGATTTTTGGCCGGAGTTTATGTCGATTTTGCCGGAGAAGTTGATTCAGGAGTTATTCTGTGATGTTTTAGCCGTGGTTGGATTGCTGTGTTGATTTGCAATGAAAAGCACTCAAAAACAGTACCAAACGGTGTTGATTGGGGCTGATCGGAGCTTGGCCGGACTCCGGGAACTCACCGGAATCTGGAAAAATTCCGGCGTGTTCTTGGTGACCCGGAATCCAACCCGTTTGACCCGTGTAAAATACCCGGGTTTGATCTGATTTTGTCAGGGATGGTTTTCTGATAACTGTTTCTGGAAATTATTTTTATTATTTTTATTTTTATTAATTTTAAAAATCAGTTTTATTTATTTTGTAAATTGATTAATTAATTAATTAATTAATTAATTTATATTATAAATAATTCTGAATTATTTTCTAAAAATCAGATTGAATTATTTTCTTAATTAATTATTATTTATTTATTACTTATTAATTATTTAAAAGTGATTAATTATTTTGATAATTAATCAAATAATTTTCAATAAATAATAATAAATTCATTTTAATTTCAAAAATTATAGAAAAATTATTTTTAATTCTGATTTTCTTAAATAATGATTTAAAAATTATTTTTGGGTTTTAAAAATTAGTAATAATTATTTATATTGATTAATAAATGGAATTATCAGTATTTAATTAATAATAATTCAACTGTTAGTCCGTTTTGCGTGAAACGAAAGCCTGTTAACTCAGAAAAATGAATCCTTTTCATTAAAAATAATATCAAAGCTTAATATTTTTTTAGAAGTTAATTGATTTTGTGACTTGTTTGATTATCAGTCAAGTTACGTGCCGAGACGAGTCCGAAAAATTCCGGAAAAATGGGAAACGAGTCAGATAACGATCAGTTGAGCGATCAGCGAGTCGATTTTAGTTTTAAAAATTATTTTAACCATAAAAATGATTATGTGCTTATGTGCTTATGTGTATTACGTGGTTAATCGAGTCTTACTTGCTTATATGTAATACATGAGTCAGTCATAAGTGCATGGGTAGATGTTAGGATCAGTTTGAAGTCGATTCAAGATGTAAATAAAGTACGACGTGACTTAACCAATCTGTTTTGCCAATAGAAGCTAAGCCAGCCAGGCCAGTTGAGTCGGTAATAGTCCAAGGTGATAGACATAAGTGATTCAATTGCAGTAAGTCGCGCAGAAGGCAAGTTTTTCCTCTATTCTACTTTCGGAATAGTGATATTGATTCAAATATTTATCACATTTACATTCTCTTGATTATTGTTCTTGATCACTAATATACAATCCCTATTCCTTTGTTCATATTTCATTTCAATTCTTGATTTCTCCGTTTCTTTGGATTCTTGATTCATATTCTGTTGGTAACACATGGAGATTGATATATTTTAGTGTTTGGAATATATCAAAGCATACCGATTATCCCGGTTGCTAAGCGATGGACTGGATAAGGATATTTTGGGATTGAGTGTATCTTAATCATGAGGACCGGGATGACTGGTGCCTCGACGTGGGCCGTAGTGCCTGGGTACCCGACTGGATCTATATACTGAGATATGGATCTGCATTATATTCTGACTGATCAGCAGAATATAGATGCGAACTTGTGTCCAGTTTAGTTTATTTGTACTCGCCAGTAATGGCCTTCTTTCTATTCTCGTGAGGTTATATCTTGGCAGATATACCTGAGATGGCGGATTCATTTAAAATGCTTTAACACTGTTTATATGTTTGTGGACTTGTTGAGCAACTTTTGGCTCACCCCTTTTGTTGTTATTCACCTTATTGTTTTCAGTTAAGAAGGAATATGAAACCAATCAGGACTCGAGTGGTAAAGAAGCGAGTCAAGCCTCAGGATCCTCTTATACCCAAGGTGTTGATCCCAATCCAGGAAGAAAGCTTTGAGTTGCCCGAGCAGGTGGAGTGTTGATAGATAGTAGGTGTGTGTGTTTGAATAAAAGTTGAACTTAGCTTAAAATGAATTAGACACTGGTTTGTAATAAAGAGAGTTTGTGAGACTTTGAATGTTGGTTTGTAATATAAGTAGTTAGTGGTTCTTGTTTTCATACTTCAACCTAAAAAGATCCTGGTTAGTGTTAAAGGGGTTTAATTTCATTTCTTTATTAATTGTTAATCAAATTGTACAGGTTTGGTGATTAGCTAGTAACCCCCAGACTTATACCCCGGGTCTGGAGGGCGTTACAGGTTTGGCATCAGAGCTGTAGGTTTGGTCCCTGAAAACAAGAACATTAGGATTAAGATAGGATAAGGAGATCACATAAGATAGGGATAGTCAAATTAGGATGAATAGTGTTAGGATTTAGGTCAGATTAGAATAGGGAAATAATCTTAGGATTGTTAATAACCTTTTCTTTTCTTTGGTATATTATCAGATGGCATCTTCTGGTTATTCTGCATCTTCAGAGAGGACAGTCACTGGGCCAGTAGCACCAGCCATACCTCCAGTATCTGAGCATATATTTCCTCCTCTACCACCTCCACCACTATTGCCACAGGAGCCGGTACCACCAGTACAGGGGATAGTGCATGATCCCATAGAGATGTTTGATCCATTTGAGTTCTTCGAGCCGATGGTTCCTTTACCTATTGAGCACCAGTTTATACTAGGTATTGAGCAGGAGTTACCACCACCACCATTATTACCTCCTATACCAGTGCATGCCCCAGAGCCGGACATAGTTCAGATGATTCCAGTAGAGGGGATGGGAGAGCATGATATGGATCTACAGTTAGGTTTACCCCAGCAGGGTGCAGGTATTCCGAGGGTTCCTTCTCAGGAGTCAGTAGGTCAGGTTGTTCAGCCGCATATGGTACCATACCATGAGTATAGAGTTATGAGGGATGATGTGGAGTATTGGCGGGCACAGTGTCGAGAGATTATGCATCTGTTTGATCAGAGGGAGAGAGGATCGTTAGCGGCCCTACAGCCGGATTATTATATGAGACAGCGATTACAGTCAGTATTGATGAGTGCTACTTGGGAGCTGGATGATTTGACTCATGATGGACCTCCTTCTTTTGCAGAGTTCTACAGGGTTTTTTCGCTTAGCACAGACTTTGGTCCAGGCACTTAGAGAGGAGCTTAGGCGTATTCCGCCTGGTTTCTGAGAGGGTTTGAGACGGTGACTCCAGAGTGCACGTGTATATAGAGGCAGCATAGTATAACCTAGTGAGTAGTGTGTATGTGTGTATCAGTCTGTTTACATTTCCAGTCTGTACACTCAACAACTATTTTCTTTAAATAAACCATGTTATGAATACAGGATAAATTGTTTTCCATACATATTGTCGATTGTTTATTAAACTGTTAAATAAATATCACCTGTATTATTATCAGAAGAAGATGGCACCAAAAAGAAAGACTAGGGCTGAGACCTCTAACAGCAATTCTGAAAAGCAGACTAATGAGACCATGAACCAAATGTTCCATCTGATGCAACAACAGATGGTAATGATGCAGCAGCAGATGCAGCATCAGCAACAGCAGATACAACAACAAATGTTACAACAGCCACCTCATCCTGAGCTTCAATTACCACCAGTATTACCTGTTGTTACTTTTAAGCAGTTTCAGTCAGTTAAACCTCCAGAGTTTGAAGGGACTACTGATCCTATTAAAGCTACCACCTGGTTAAAAGAAGTAGAGAAAGCGTTCACACTAGTGAAGGTAGGTGAGGATCAGAAGACTGATTTTGCTAGTTACTTGTTGAAAGGAGAGGCGAATTATTGGTGGGAATCTAAAAAGGCCTTAGAGGGTGAAGAAGTTATTGCATGGGATAGGTTTAAAGAGTTGTTTTTAGAAAAGCATTTTCCTCGCTATGTGAAGAATCAAATGCAAATTAAGTTTCTAGAACTGAAGCAGGGAAATATGTCCGTGGCAGAATATGAAGCCAAATTTACTGAGTTGGCTAGGTTTGTTCCAGAACAGGTTGACACTGAAGAAAAACTAGTTCAGAGGTTTCAAGAAGAATTACGACCATTGATTCGTGGCCAAGTTACAGTTTTTGAATTAACGACGTATACCGCCGTAGTTCAGAAAGCTTTGATTATAGAAGGGGAAAGTGAAAGATCTCAGCAAGACAAGGGACATGGAAGTTTCCAAGATCGCTCCAGTAGAAAGCCGGGATTCCAGGCCCGGGCAAATTTGAATTTTAAAAGGATAGGACAAGGTTCACAGAAGGCAGGTAATCGTTTCCAAACCTCCAGTCAGCAGGGAATGGTCAGAGTTCCAGTGCCGTACTGCAAGACATGTAATCGAAAGCATACTGGTGTATGTATCAAAAGGGATGTAACGTGTTATCAGTGTAAGCAGAAAGGGCATTATTCTAACGAATGTCCAACAGGTAGAACAGCAGAAATGACTTGTTTCCAGTGTGGAAAGAAAGGGCATATCGCCAGAAATTGCAAAGGATCAGCTATGGCAGCCAGTGTTCCGAGAATGTTAGCATTACCTCCGCCGCCGCCTAATCAACCCAAAGCAAGAACTTTTAACATGACCATGAAAGAAGCGGTGCAGAGTCCGAGTGTTATTGCAGGTACACTTTTGGTGAATTCTGTAATTTCAAAAGTATTAATTGATTCTGGAGCTACTCGTTCATTTGTTTCTGAAGAATTTCTTGGTAAGTTACATTGTGAAATCGAATGGTTGGGCAAAACGTTAATTATAAAATTAGCGAATGACGACCAAGTTCCGGTAGATCGAGTATGTCCTGCGTGTGATATAGAAATAGCCGGACATCATTTTTCGGTAGATTTAATTCCTTTTAAGCTAGGAGAATTCGATATTATCTTGGGAATGGATTGGTTAGCATGTCATAACGCTCAGATAGATTGCGCAAATAAGAGAGTCAAATTGCGAACTGCGGAGAATGCAACAGTAATATTCAAAGGCGAAAAACAGCAGAAGAAATTTCTTACTGTGATGCAGACTAAACGATTGCTTCGACAAGGATGTGAGGCGTACATAGCTTACGTGTTAGATACCGAAAGAGGAAGTCCTAGAATAGAAGACATTCCAATTGTGTGCGAATTTCCAGACATCTTTCCAGACGAGCTTCCAGGGTTACCACCAGATCGAGAAATTGAGTTCACAATTGATCTATCACCAGGTACAGAACCAGTTTCGAAAGCTCCATATCGGATGGCTCCAGTCGAAATAAAGGAATTGTCAACGCAACTGCAAGATCTTCTAGACCGAGGCATCATACGACCTAGTGTATCCCCATGGGGTGCACCGGTGTTATTTGTGAAGAAGAAGGACGGCAGAATGCGATTATGCATTGACTATAGGGAATTGAATAAACTCACTATCAAGAACAAGTATCCCTTACCGAGAATCGACGATTTGTTCGATCACCTAAAAGGAGTATCATGGTTTTCAAAGATAGATTTGCGATCAGGCTATCATCAATTGAAGATTAAAGCTGAAGATATTCCAAAGACTGCATTTCGTACAAGATATGGGCATTACGAGTTTTTGGTAATGGCATTCGGTCTGACAAACGCGCCAGCAGCATTCATGGATTTGATGAACAGAGTATTCAAGAAATATTTGGATAAATTCGTGATTGTATTCATTGATGAAATCTTGATTTACTCCAAGTCAGAAGAAGAGCATGCAGAACACTTGAGAATAACTTTGGAAATTCTGAGGAAAGAGCAACTATACGCAAAATTTTCGAAATGTGAATTCTGGTTAAGAGAAGTACAATTTCTAGGGCATATTATCAGTAGAGAAGGTATCCAAGTCGATCCAGCGAAGATTGAAGCTGTGTTAAATTGGGAAAGACCAAGGACGCCGACAGAAGTTCGAAGTTTCTTGGGATTGGCAGGATATTATCGAAGGTTTGTCAAAGATTTTGCGAAAATAGCAACGCCGCTGACCAAGTTAACTCGAAAAAGTGAAAAGTTTGAATGGAGTGATAAGTGTGAAGAAAGTTTTCAAGAGCTGAAAAATCGGTTAGTAACCGCACCAGTACTTGTATTGCCAGACGAGCTAGGAAATTTTGTCATTTTCAGCGACACTTCATATCGCGGGTTAGGATGTGTACTGATGCAGCACGGTAACGTCATTGCATATGCTTCGAGACAACTTAAACATCATGAACAAAAATATCCCACTCATGATCTAGAATTGGTAGCGATCGTATTTGCGTTGAAGCTTTGGAGACATTATCTCTACGGTGAAAACTGTGAAATTTACACAGATCATAAAAGTCTAAAGTATATCTTTACGCAAAAGGAGCTGAACATGCGACAACGTCGATGGCTGGAATTGATAAAGGATTACGAAGTCACGATTAGTTGTCATCCAGGGAAAGTAAATGTTGTAGCAGATGCGCTGAGCAGGAAAGAAAGATTGAATCGGTTAACTTCGTGTGAAGACTTAATCAAGGAATTCGACAAATTGGAAATTGAGATTCGTATTCCCAATGAATCTGCAGAAGCTATCTACACTATGAATTTCCAACCGGAATTGTTAGAAAAGATTCGCTGCTGTCAAAATGAAGTGATGAGTCAAGATGACGACCTGACGGGAGAAGAAATCACAACTCAGAAAGATAATGAAGGAATTTTACGCTTTGCGTCGAGAATCTGGATCCCTAACGTAGTAGAATTAAAAGAAGAAATTGTAACACCCCCAGATCCGGGGTCGGGGATCCGGGTCGTCACGGTCTTTCTTTCCACAATATCACTTCACTTAATTAATAATAAATAACCTCATGCTGTGACCCCATACTAACACACACCACAACCCGTTATAGTCTCAGAGATGAAATTGAAATAAGTACAAGTCTTTGAATCCACCATTTAAAAGTTATTACAACCCAAAATGATTACTTGATAAATTTACAGTTAATTGCCATTATCTGCCACAAGTTATAATTATACATAATTTGATTCTCAAAAGTAGATGGTCTGAACTACAATGGATCTTCCTCTGCAGCTATAGCAGCTACAACATCAACGGGAAGACGCGGGACGCTTCCCACGCGCTTGCGCTGGGTCTGCTGGAGTCTGGCCATCTCTCCTAACTGTTGTTGTGTGATGAAGAAATAAAGCAAGAGTGAGCCTTACAGCTCGCAAGATAATACATAGTGATAACAATAATATAAGTATCTAAATGGATACTTAATAGAATCTCTATCATGTATAAGATAATTACTTACTAGATATAAGTAAAAACAAGGAATGAAGTTACCAATACTTCACCACACTTATATCATTTATAAAGCTACTTGAACTACCATCGTTCAAAGTATTATAAGTTTTAAGAAAAACATCCCATAGATGAGACCACAAGTTAAGACTTGAATAGATTCAATCTTTGAAATATTATTGAATAAAATAAAGTTACGAGATACTTTATTTAGTCCCGATATATATATATCCACATATATATCTCTTAAACATATCCTGGAACCTCTGTTATGTAAAGTATGACAGAGTTTGAAACATCCAATGAATTTTGGAAAGGAAAAGAATTTTGGCATAAACCAGATATCTTGCTGATTAGGCAAAGATACCAATAAGTAACCTTTTCTACTAGTAGATGGATGAATCCCCCACCGGTCATCACCCTGGCCACATAAGGACCTTATGCTGGACCGCCACCCGGCCTCTTACGCGTGGATGGACTGCCACCCAGCCACTTACACTTTGATAGACCGTACCCCGGCCTGTCGCTTATGCCGACTCAATTAGATGGGCTTACTTCCCGAACATTGGGCAAGTAATCAATTCATTTATCAAAACTGCAACCTCGTTGCGAATATAAAATACACCACAGAGCCGGATTCCCCAGGTTTTGAGCGAGTATTTAAATCCCCTTAAAAAGGAAGATCTTAAATATAAAAATGAGTTTTGGGATCCGCTCTGACTTTAAAAATCATTTTGAAGACTCGAAAACACTTTATAGAGTGTTTGGAGTAAAGCTGATTTAATGAAGTAAATCAGTCCCCAGAATATTTAGAAAATGACTGAATATTATTATTTAAATAATATTCCCATAAAGAATAATCTTTATAAAAATAATTGAAGTAGAAGTATTAAAACTTCTACTTGAAACGAGTATTAAATAACCAAAGATATACTTATATGAAAGTACTATCTTTATTTGAATAATCGAAAATAAGTTTGATTATTGACACCTTATTCTTTAATAAAATAAAGAATATATCTCAGCAAATAATCAGAGTCATAGATACTCAAATGAATATTCAAATAATATTCATTAAATAATATAAACTGAGTCATAAGCCCTCGAATGAATATTCAAATAATATTCAATAAATAATATGAAAGAGTCATAAGCCCTCGAATGAATATTCAAATAATATTCAATAAATAATATGAAAGAGTCATAAGCCCTCGAATGAATATTCAAATAATATTCAGATAATTAAAATAAAAGGAGTCATAAGTCCTCGAATGAATATTCAAAATAATATTCAATAATAAAATAAAGTTAAAGTTATCGAATAAACCTTATTCGATTAATAGTTTGGAAAACTATAACCATATATATATATAAATATATATATATATATCCATATCCATATATACAAAATCTACTCGGGATCCTCGACTCCCGGTTTTAGAAAATATTTTCACCTTGGGTCCCTATACTAAGGGTATATGCAAGTTACTGCTATCCTCTAGCATAGGTATTATCAACTGAACCAACAGATATATATGGCAAGAATACGAAACTGGCATGCATATATATACCATATCAGCATGCTTCAATATATCGCAACATTTGCTAATTAACCAACATGCATCTATCGCAAGATAATGCATATACATATATACATCACAACAACAGTATAATAGGTAGAAAACTTGCCTGAGCGACTTGGGGTGAAAAAAGGCTCGGGACGAGTCTGGTAACCTATAAACAACAAGTAAGTTGGAATTAAACCAAAGTCACTTGTAAATCTATACTTTAACTAACTTAGACTCTAACGATTGTTTTGCGCTCACTGATTTGCTTAAGTCACCCGGGTACCCTCGGCTCCACCATTTTTAATAATTTAACCTTTACGAGTTTTAAAGCGATTCCTTCGCGAGTGTCTTACCAACTGCCTAACACACTTACTATAAATGTTTCATACATTAATTAACCCTTTATGGTCTTTAACCTATGTTTCAAAGTAAGGCGAGGGGAAAAGTTTCGTTCGCGAAATGCCGTTACTTGAAATGGTCGTTTCTCCTAAACCGTGCATCAGAATTGAACGAACTATATATCAAAACGAAGCTCGTAACATGAGCTATCTAAACATGGCAGTGGTCATAATCTAGCAGGGGGTTCTCGGGTCCTAATTCTATGCACAAAAACAGTCCAAAGAAAATCGGACGTTACGACGGCTATGTTTACGCGATTTCCCAAATTTAAACCAATTCCAACAACCACAATTTCAATTCCAATTCACAACCCAATCAAACCTCCATCTAAACTACATTACAACAGTCCCAAATCAACTCAATATTACCAATTTATTCATCTAAACCAAGTCAAAAAAAATGTGACTAAGAACTTCAAATCTAACAAGCATCACTCCTAACTCCAAAATCAACAAAACCACTTACTAAACAAAGCTCTATCATGAGTACACACTCATTACACTAACCCATCATCTAACATTATGAAATCCAAACCAACAAAACTTAATACTAAGGGTTTGAGAAGTTATACCTTCCTTGGAGAGTGGAGAATCAAGAGAATGGCTTGGAATCACCCTTAAAGTCCTTATCCAAGCTTAATCTAAACAAAACTTCAAGAACACAAATTTTAGTTCTTGAAAAACACTATTCACCATCTTCTTTCATGATTTATAGAAAAAGATTGGCTTGGAATTAGAAGCTTAAACTTATAGGAAGTATGTAACTATCCATGGGGAAGCTTAGATAATTACCTTTCTAAATAGTAAGTGGAGGAGCTTGGACTTTCATTTTTTAAGAAAAGCACCCGAGAGCATGAAGAAGAAGAAGAGAGATTTTTGTGTTTTGGCTTGATTTGCTTTTGGTTGGTTGATTTTTGTTGTTTGCTTTAGTGAATTACCTAGTTGCCCTTGGTTTTGTGTGGTTAAAAAGTCACCACATCTCCTTCCTTCCCATGTCATGCTTGTGTCATCCTCATGATGTCATCCTCCCCTCCTTGTCCTCTTCTCATTGGTTGGGTGACATCATCCTCTCTAATCCCTTTGATTAACTTCCTAATTGTTTGCCTAATGACCGCTGATCTGTTATACGGTTCGCTTAACTTTCGTTTTCGTTTATCGTTTGAGGGATCATACCCGGGATCTTATTACTTAGGTTCCCTTAACCTTTCTCAATATATTGTATTCCTTCTATGATCCTCTCTTATAATCCTTTAATTTAAATCCTTTTTATCCTGTTACCTTTTTCTCAATTCTTTCCGTATCTAGTGGAGTTCCGGGAAAAATCCAAGTGTTCGGAAATTGGATTCTGACGATCTTTACATACACTTATATACCACATAGAGTACTAATAATATCCCATAAGATCAATAACAGAACCCCTACATAGTGTGGCATGAAAAGTTTTCTCATTCAGCAAAAACACTATTCATAAGGGTTTCAAAAATTTCCCAAAAATTGGGGTTATTACAGTCTCCCCTCCTTAAAAGGATTCCGTCCCGGAATCAGATAGAAAATGAATAGGGATACTCTCTTAGCATTGTACTTTCTAACTCTCGAGTAAATTTTCCCACATTGTGGTTCTACCATCAAACTCTTACTAGTTTGATAACCCTTCTCCTAAGCACTCGTTCCCTTTTACTCTATACCCTTCCTGGTTGCTCCATATAGGTTACGTCTGGTTGCATGTCTATGCGCTCATATGCCTCTATTTATCTGGCATCTGAATTACACTTCCTTAACATTGATACGTGAAACACGTTACGACCTGCTACATGTTCGGGGTTAGGGCTAGCTCATATGCTAACTTCCCAAACGTCTTAATATATCCAAGGGTCCAACAAATTGTAGACTTAGCTTTCCTTTCTTTCCGAACCTCATCAATCCTTTCCAAGGGATACCTATAACATTACTAGGTCCCCTATTTCATACTCTTTGTCCTTTTTGAGTCAAATCAGCATACCTCTTATGTCCATCTTGGGTTACTACCAGCCGTCCTCTGATTAGATCTATCATATCCTTGGTCCTTTAGACCACTGCTGGTCCGAGCATCTTGCGCTCTACAACTTCATCCTAACATAAGGGAGATCGATATTGTCTTCCCTCAAGGATCTCATAAGGTGATATCTCAATACTGACATATGATCTATTGTCGTAAGAAAACTCAATCCGTGTTAAGTGATCATTCCAATTTTTTTCAAGTCTATTGCACAGACTCTCATTATAGTTTTTAGCATTAGAGCTTCTGCTTCTCAATACCCATTCTTTTCGAGTTCGTAATCGCTACTACCTTCCGTTCCTAATATTATACTGGTTATACTTTTGCTCGTTAGCGTTCTATAACCTTTTAATAACCACGTCAACCTTAGTATCACGAATGTGTTTCCATTCCGAATACTACCACAACTTTATTACTCCTTTTTCAGCTGTTTCTATTTCCCAAAGTTTGATTAATCATATAGAAGTAAAGGAATTTGTTGAGAGATCACTATGATCATGAACACTTGTTATATCGCATAGTTAGTACAGAAGGTGGCCAGCCTTTAGTACTTGACAAGCAATTAAACAATAGCTGGTATCCTACTCGGCTTCTATCACACAGATAGATAGTCATTCGGCAATACCTCCCCTTCTGGAAGGGTTGTTCTTCTCAGCTTACATGAAATGAAAAGAAGAGAAAAGAACAAACTGAAGAGAATTGTATATTCATAAAAAAAAATTATTGCCATAAAATATCTGGATTGGAATCTACCTCTGAACTATAGAGGTTTGTCATAGAAGAACAAAACATATATGTATTTATATCAACATCAAGCATTATAGCATCGCATTTCACGTGCCTAAATATTTTCGCTATCCCGTCCATCATTCTATGGACCCTTGCTCTTCCTCGAGCTTATACACAATCACCTTTGAAACTCCCTCGACATCGAAAATCGAATCTGGGATCTCATTCTATATATCACCATTACTAGGATTCTATGCTCGCACCGCAACCTTCCTCGTATAATAATACGACTCTCTATTGATAAGAAAGAATAATAATTCACTAGGTAGATACTCTACTTAATTAGTCTATCAATGATAACTTATACACTACCACGACCCGATTAGTGGTACTCAATCTCAACACCCATTCCAATACAACTCTCACGGTTGTAATCAGCTCATTACTCGCAGAATCATTGCTGCCTTACTATGGTCCACCACTGACCTACTGTCGTCATTCACTTTTCCATAAAATCTTAATATCTAACCATACGGAGTCCATACATCTCGTATCTAATTCTCCTAAGGAGTTAACATAACCACCAATCACAATTCATGAAGAACACTCCAAACTCTGACGTACTTTCATGTCATGAAGTAGATAAAATTGCAGAAGAGTTTCAATCAAAGCAACGATAGCAGGTTAATACCATTCTTAATCATATGCCTTAAATAGAAGACTTAACTCAAAGGTTCGTCTAGTCCTTTTTGAAACATGGTCCTGGCTTATCTCAAGATAGGACCTCCTAAGATAGATAGCCCGTTCATGGCGATTACACGAATTAAACCTTTACCAACTACTATTACGGTTGGGTATTGCACAGTCATCAGAAGGAATGATAATCTTCCAACCCAAAATACAACCATCACAGCTTTAACCATCATCACTGTATTCCTTTGGCACAAGCGCCTACAATTTTCCTTTTACCGTTAAAGTGTCGACCACCTCTTTGGCCTTTCCTGATAGTAATAGTTCCTTACAGTCAATGTCTTTTAACCAACTTCAACTAAATTTTCTACCTCATTTCAATCACAGCTTATGTGAAGATGTTTTCCTTAAAATCTGATAAGTAAAAAAAAAATATCACCATTTTTTTCCATAAGTTATTGCCTCAATCTTTAGAGGTTAATCCCTGTCACGACTGACTCTCAATCATACTTAGAACATCTTTTATCTTAGGTCCTAATTGCCCTGAACAATTTCGACCTTTACTGGTTCGATCCATACTTTCTCGTGGTTTAACACGTGCCCCACTTGGCATCATTATAATTATGTCATATTTCCTTTATCAACATTTTTATTCTTGAGAATTTCGAATATTTCCTTTCTCCTTGTAAAACCTCTAAGGTTATCGTTCAATCGTTCCTCCTGTATTCCCTATATACAGGGCATATCAAAATACCATTTACTAATACTAGAACCATTGTCTATATACTTCTGAAAAATTTCTCCACTGATCCTTAAAGGTTATTATTACCTTAATCCTTTCCAATTCATACTGTCAAAACTCATACTGTCCCTATTAAGGGTGACATGCCAACCTTTATGCAGTCCCCTAGGATTCATTTTAAGCTACCAATGTTCTATCCTTAATTCCACCTTTAAAAGGTACCTGCATCCTTCCACGAATAAATTAAGTCATATTTCCTTGATAGATTATCATATTCATCATTCCCACCTCGATAGTCTATACCTAACTTCATAATAGCATCCTTAATCAAATTGAGGTCAATCCATATGGCCTCCAAAAGATAACAATGGTCATCCGCTTTTCTTTCCTGATTTGGTAATGATAACATGGATGTTCTGGAAGATATTGGTCATGTTCAACGTGAACTTCTTCTTAATAATTCCTTATTTACTTTTGTTGTTTATCTCAACAGTCACCTCAATGTTGGGATACCTCTCATACCTGGCGTCTCCCTTTCTGAGTATCGAGCCACCGGTCTTACATTTTACATTATTGAAGGTCACTTCCTTCATCCAAATTTTCCTACTTTCTTACTTTCTTGTCTCCTTAGTCTATCTGCGTCTTATTATTTATCCTTCGAACTATCTAAAGGTTTCCTTGAATCCTCCCAACTTAAAGGGGATAAAATGTACATAACTCGTATGCCTTCAACCATCAACTTTAACTCATGGTGAATCACCCTCATCCTGACGATTACATACTTTTCTATGTCTATTGCTACGAGTCTTTAGGGTTTCCTCATACCCAACTCCCTTATCATACCTCAAACTCTATTGCCTTTATATTCCTTTCCACTTCAGTTTCTTTTTATTTTCCTTTCTCTTATCATTATTTCATGAACTAACACAATATAAGTATTGATTCCAAACATCCCGTCATTCTGGATTCGTGTCCTCAGAACGAATCTTGATAACTTTTACAACTTAGATTCATAATTCATCATACTCATCCACTTTTGTTCTAGCTCCAAAGCTTTTACACTATCTCCTTATCTTTGGGAATTACTTTCCCGAAAACAATTGACTGAACTTAAATCAGTTTATTCTAACCTCTAGCTCCGTGCCTTTCTTGGTCTTTCACCAGCGGGTGGTCTCTCTCTTAGGAGGGTAAGTGACAAAAACAGTCTTTTGTGATTCGTCAATCATTTAGAATCTCAAATAATTCCTCTATTTCCTTTAGCCAGGCTCTTGCCTCGGCTGGGTCAGCTTGTTCCATGGAACTCTGAGAGCTTAGCGACTTAAAGGTCCTGAAAGAATTTCTCACCGCACTGTCTCCTCAGGGTGGTGGTTGGGGATAATAGTCTAAGTTCTTTTTAGACAGGTCCATGAATTGCCGTATAGGAGTACCGTCTCGGGTCTCCTTTCCTTACTCGACTTTCTGTTTCCTTAGTATGAAATGTTTCATCCTACTCCCCATAATTGGGGTCATCTTTTAATTTAAAATCCTCATTTTCCACTCCATTATGTCATGGGTTCCTTCTATCTTGATGGCGACCTCCCTGACTATCACGTTCAGGGTTTTCTCTAAATCTTATTCCTCAAACTATGGCTCTCATCTAAGTTCTCATCCTTACGCTCTTGAACTTTCGGAACCCAAATTCTATAGGAATACCTCATTATTCCCTTATCATCTTTCTCGATATTAATCTTTTATCTAATTGTTGGCTCTCTGCCTTCATTCATAACTTTTTCTGGCACAATATGATCTTTTCCAATAATTCGGGCTGTATTGCAATCTCAAACAGCTTTTCGGTACCGACTCCGGTTACCTTCACTTCTATTTCCATTTTCTCAAAATCCCTTATAAACTCTCCAAAAGACATTATCATCTTGAGTCTCTCCTTTTTACTAAGGGCATCAGCCACCATATTGGCTTTCCCCGAATGATAAAGAATCTCCCAATCATTATTCTTGATTAGCTCTAACTGCCTCCTCTGGCATATGTTGAGCTCTTTCTACGTAAAAATGTACTAGAGCACTTATGGCTTAGGTAATTCTCGCACTTCTCTCCATACAAGTAGTGCCTCCAATCTTTAGGGTAAAACTATTGCCACGAGCCTAAGCTCATGGGCGGGGATATCGAATTTCATATTACCTTAATTATCTTGACATGTACGCGATTACCTTACCGTGCTGCATAAGCACGCACCCTAAGCCCTTGTGCGAAGCGTTACTACACTTCACAAAATCTCCTTTTCCATCCGGCAACGCCAGCATAGGGGCCATCACCAACCTCTGCTTCAGTTCTTGAAAGCTGTTCTCGCATTTCTCTGTCCATTCGAACTTCTCAGTCTTACGAGTAAGCCGCGTTAAAGGGGTTACTATCTTTACAAACTTGAACGAACCTCCGGTAGTGACCGGCCAATCCTACCTCTGGTAGTCGACCTAACCATGGTCATCAATTCATCAGTGGTCCTTTATCCAATCTTGTCAGGATCCTCCATGGGATCCTCCTCAACAACTATCCCTTCTAGGACAACATCTTCAACCACTACATCCTCAATATCAACATCATCCGGTCCTGCATTAGGACACTCTATCGGATCCACAATCCGATCTCCAATTAGTAATAAAACATCATCGCGCTGTTGCTCCTCAACCTCAGGGTTCGGAGTCCCGCTACCATATACGATAACGAACTACGCTCCTATCACGATATTTATAAGGGTTCCCATAAGGGTTTTAACTGTCAGTACTACGTTAGGTAGCCCGACTATGAACTTGGCAAGAGTTCTTATTATCTTTGTGAACTTATTATCTTAACGTCCCATCATCTCTGAGGTTTATAACGCTTAGCTCTGATACCATTTCTGTAACACCCCCAGATCCGGGGTCGGGGATCCGGGTCGTCACGGTCTTTCTTTCCACAATATCACTTCACTTAATTAATAATAAATAACCTCATGATGTGACCCCATACTAACACACACCACAACCCGTTATAGTCTCAGAGATGAAATTGAAATAAGTACAAGTCTTTGAATCCACCATTTAAAAGTTATTACAACCCAAAATGATTACTTGATAAATTTACAGTTAATTGCCATTATCTGCCACAAGTTATAATTATACATAATTTGATTCTCAAAAGTAGATGGTCTGAACTACAATGGATCTTCCTCTGCAGCTATAGCAGCTACAACATCAACGGGAAGACGCGGGACGCTTCCCACGCGCTTGCGCTGGGTCTGCTGGAGTCTGGCCATCTCTCCTAACTGTTGTTGTGTGATGAAGAAATAAAGCAAGAGTGAGCCTTACAGCTCGCAAGATAATACATAGTGATAACAATAATATAAGTATCTAAATGGATACTTAATAGAATCTCTATCATGTGTAAGATAATTACTTACTAGATATAAGTAAAAACAAGGAATGAAGTTACCAATACTTCACCACACTTATATCATTTATAAAGCTACTTGAACTACCACCGTTCAAAGTATTATAAGTTTTAAGAAAAACATCCCATAGATGAGACCACAAGTTAAGACTTGAATAGATTCAATCTTTGAAATATTATTGAATGAAATAAAGTTACGAGATACTTTATTTAGTCCCGATATATATATATCCACATATATATCTCTTAAACATTTCCTGGAACCTCTGTTATGTAAAGTATGACAGAGTTTGAAACATCCAATGAATTTTGGAAAGGAAAAGAATTTTGGCATAAACCAGATATCTTGCTGATCAGGCAAAGATACCAATAAGTAACCTTTTCTACTAGTAGATGGATGAATCCCCCACCGGTCATCACCCTGGCCACATAAGGACCTTGTGCTGGACCGCCACCCGGCCTCTTACGCGTTGATGGACTGCCACCCAGCCACTTACACTTTGATAGACCGTACCCCGGCCTGTCGCTTATGCCGACTCAATTAGATGGGCTTACTTCCCGAACATTGGGCAAGTAATCAATTCATTTATCAAAACTGCAACCTCGTTGCGAATATAAAATACACCACAGAGCCGGATTCCCCAGGTTTTGAGCGAGTATTTAAATCCCCTTAAAAAGGAAGATCTTAAATATAAAAATGAGTTTTGGGATCCGCTCTGACTTTAAAAATCATTTTGAAGACTCGAAAACACTTTATAGAGTGTTTGGAGTAAAGCTGATTTAATGAAGTAAATCAGCCCCCAAAATATTTAGAAAATGACTGAATATTATTATTTAAATAATATTCCCATAAAGAATAATCTTTATAAAAATAATTGAAGTAGAAGTATTAAAACTTCTACTTGAAACGAGTATTAAATAACCAAAGATATACTTATATGAAAGTACTATCTTTATTTGAATAATCGAAAATAAGTTTGATTATTGACACCTTATTCTTTAATAAAATAAAGAATATATCTCAGCAAATAATCGGAGTCATAGATACTCAAATGAATATTCAAATAATATTCATTAAATAATATAAACTGAGTCATAAGCCCTCGAATGAATATTCAAATAATATTCAATAAATAATATGAAAGAGTCATAAGCCCTCGAATGAATATTCAAATAATATTCAATAAATAATATGAAAGAGTCATAAGCCCTCGAATGAATATTCAAATAATATTCAGATAATTAAAATAAAAGGAGTCATAAGTCCTCGAATGAATATTCAAAATAATATTCAATAATAAAATAAAGTTAAAGTTATCGAATAAACCTTATTCGATTAATAGTTTGGAAAACTATAACCATATATATAATATCCATATCCATATATACAAAATCTACTCGGGATCCTCGACTCCCGGTTTTAGAAAATATTTTCACCTTGGGTCCCTATACTAAGGGTATATGCAAGTTACCGCTATCCTCTAGCATAGGTATTATCAACTGAACCAACAGATATATATGGCAAGAATACGAAACAGGCATGCATATATATACCATATCAGCATGCTTCAATATATCGCAACATTTGCTAATTAACCAACATGCATCTATCGCAAGATAATGCATATACATATATACATCACAACAACAGTATAACGGGTAGAAAACTTGCCTGAGCGACTTGGGGTGAAAAAAGGCTCGGGACGAGTCTGGTAACCTATAAACAACAAGTAAGTTGGAATTAAACCAAAGTCACTTGTAAATCTATACTTTAACTAACTTAGACTCTAACGCTCGTTTTGCGCTCACTGATTTGCTTAAGTCACCCGGGTACCCTCGGCTCCACCATTTTTAATAATTTAACCTTTACGAGTTTTAAAGCGATTCCTTCGCGAGTGTCTTACCAACTGCCTAACACACTTACCATAAATGTTTCATACATTAATTAACCCTTTATGGTCTTTAACCTATGTTTCAAAGTAAGGCGAGGGGAAAAGTTTCGTTCGCGAAACGCCGTTACTTGAAATGGTCGTTTCTCCTAAATCGTGCATCGGAATCGAACGAACTATATATCAAAACGAAGCTCGTAACATGAGCTATCTAAACATGGCAGTGGTCATAATCTAGCAGGGGGTTCTCGGGTCCTAATGCTATGCACAAAAACAGTCCAAAGAAAATCGGACGTTACGACGGCTATGTTTACGCGATTTCCCAAATTTAAACCAATTCCAACAACCACAATTTCAATTCCAATTCACAACCCAATCAAACCTCCATCTAAACTACATTACAACAGTCCCAAATCAACTCAATATTACCAATTTATTCATCTAAACCAAGTCAAAAAAATGTGACTAAGAACTTCAAATCTAACAAGCATCACTCCTAACTCCAAAATCAACAAAACCACTTACTAAACAAAGCTCTATCATGAGTACACACTCATTACACTAACCCATCATCTAACATTATGAAATCCAAACCAACAAAACTTAATACTAAGGGTTTGAGAAGTTATACCTTCCTTGGAGAGTGGAGAATCAAGAGAATGGCTTGGAATCACCCTTAAAGTCCTTATCCAAGCTTAATCTAAACAAAACTTCAAGAACACAAATTTTAGTTCTTGAAAAACACTATTCACCATCTTCTTTCATGATTTATAGAAAAAGATTGGCTTGGAATTAGAAGCTTAAACTTATAGGAAGTATGTAACTATCCATGGGGAAGCTTAGATAATTACCTTGCTAAATAGTAAGTGGAGGAGCTTGGACTTTCATTTTTTAAGAAAAGCACCCGAGAGCATGAAGAAGAAGAAGAGAGATTTTTGTGTTTTGGGTTGATTTGCTTTTGGTTGGTTGATTTTTGTTGTTTGCTTTAGTGAATTACCTAGTTGCCCTTGGTTTTGTGTGGTTAAAAAGTCACCACACCTCCTTCCTTCCCATGTCATGCTTGTGTCATCCTCATGATGTCATCCTCCCCTCCTTGTCCTCTTCTCATTGGTTGGGTGACATCATCCTCTCTAATCCCTTTGATTAACTTCCTAATTATTTGCCTAATGACCGCTGATCTGTTATACGGTTCGCTTAACTTTCGTTTTCGTTTATCGTTTGAGGGATCATACCCGGGATCTTATTACTTAGGTTCCCTTAACCTTTCTCAATATATTGTATTCCTTCTATGATCCTCTCTTATAATCCTTTAATTTAAATCCTTTTTATCCTGTTACCTTTTTCTCAATTCTTTCCGTATCTAGTGGAGTTCCGGGAAAAATCCAAGTGTTCGGAAATTGGATTCTGACGATCTTTACATACACTTATATACCACATAGAGTACTAATAATATCCCATAAGATCAATAACAGAACCCCTACATAGTGTGGCATGAAAAGTTTTCTCATTCAGCAAAAACACTATTCATAAGGGTTTCAAAAATTTCCCAAAAATTGGGGTTATTACAGAAATAATGCGAGATGCGCACAATTCGAAGTATTCCATTCATCCAGGAAGTACAAAAATGTATCGTGATCTGAAAGAAAACTTCTGGTGGCCGAACATGAAGAAGGAAATAGCTGAATGGATAAGTAAGTGCTACGCATGCCAGCGAGTTAAAGCGGAACATCAACGTCCGAGTGGATTATTGCAACCATTAGACATTCCAGAATGGAAATGGGAACATCTAGCGATGGATTTTGTGGTAGGACTACCAAGGACAAAGGCAAATCATGATGCGATATGGGTAATCATTGACAGACTCACGAAGTCAGCACATTTTCTACCAATCAATGAAAGATTTTCACTTGACAAGCTAGTGCACATATATCTCAAAGAAATTGTGATGCGACATGGAGTTCCAGTATCTATCGTGTCTGATCGAGATCCTCGTTTCAACTCAAGATTTTGGAGACAATTTCAAGAATGTCTTGGAACTAAATTGAACATGAGTACCGCTTATCATCCGCAAACCGACGGGCAAAGTGAAAGAACTATCCAAACGATTGAAGACATGCTACGAGTTTGTGCGATCGATTTTGAAGGCAGTTGGGATGAACATCTACCCCTAGTGGAATTTTCTTATAATAACAGTTATCACGCCAGCATTGGAATGCCACCGTATAAAGCATTGTACGGGAGAAAATGCAGATCACCAGTATATTGGGATGAAGTTGGAGAACGTAAAATTTTGGGTCCAGAACTAATTCAACAGATGAAAGAAAAGATTGAACTCATTCGAAAATGACTCGATGCAGCGCAAAACAGGCAACGCAAATATGCAGATCAAGCCAGGAAAGATATAGACTATCAGGAAGGAGAAAACGTACTACTCAAAATATCGCCATGGAAAGGATTAACCAGATTTAGCAATAAGGGTAAATTGAAACCACGTTACGTTGGACCGTTTGAAATTTTGAAGAAAGTGGGAAAAGTTGCATACGAATTAGCTTTACCGCCTCATATGCAGCATATTCACAATGTGTTTCACGTGTCCATGCTTAAGCGATATAATCCTGATTCTAGGCATGTAATCGAGTATGAGCCGATAGAAATCCAACCTGATTTGTCTTATATAGAACAGCCGGTAAGAATTTTAGATCGGCGAGAGAAAGTGTTGAGAAATAAGTCTGTATATTTAGTGCGAGTGTTGTGGAGAAATCCTATGGTTGAAGAATCAACCTGGGAATTCGAAAGTGAAATATTAGAGAAATACCCTCATTTGTTTTCATAGAAGATTCTGAGGACAGAATCCTTTTAAGGGGGGGAGGATGTAACGACTGGGAACTTTACGTTTATATTATATCATGATTATAATAAAATATGTGAATTAATGTGTCATTTATGTGTGATTATCTGCTAAACCCTAACTGTTACGTGATACGTGTATTCCATGTCATTTCTGTATTTTAAGGTATTTTTCAGACATTTTATTATGCATTTATAGGTTTTATTTCAAATGTTTTATGACCCAAACGATGATTTTAAAGCCAGTATTTCAAATAAAATAATGGGCCTTATTTTTCATCAAATGGCTTTTACAATCGCCTTGTTTTGAACATCTAGATAATTTATAAATTTTCTCGTTTTGCGAAAAATGATTTTTCCGGGCCCCATTGGGTGTCAAAAACCCCACAAAAATCATATTTTTATTTTTATAAAATTATAGGACTTTCATTTATATTATTTCTTTGCATTTTTGTATTATTCACAATTTTTGAGAATTTTTGGTATATATATTGCATATATAAAATATTTATAAATTAAATTTTAATACTCAAAAATTATAAAAATTAGGGCCCAATATTTTTATTTAATGTATAATTAGCCCCTTAATTTTAATTAGGAGTATTATTTTTACTACTATAAATAGCCTAATTTTTATTTAATTAATTATAATTAATCATTAAAATCTGCAAAATTACCAAAAATTCTCTGAAATCGGGTCGGGAAGAACAGGTTCGGGTCGAAGAATCAAGTCGTGATTTCTCACTGATTACAACATCAAATCTTGTGATTCAAGTACTCAAATCGAAGGTTTTGATCCGTTCTTTCTGTTTCTTGCATCAATTTCACGTTTTATTGCATCGTTTTTGATTTTTGATTTCTAGGGTTTATGTTCGAATTAGGGCTTTTTGATTCTGGGGTTATTGTGATGTTTTGATGATTGATATAGCTTTGTTAGATGATTTACAGTCGATTCATGGTGTTTAATTGAACAAACGATGCTTGGATAATGATTCACGATTACTAGGGTTTAGGTCGAATTTTCAAAACACAACTCGATGATTTCTGTGAATATTTGATTCTTGTAATGTTAGGGCTTTGATTGTATATGTTCTTAGCTTCATTTTGCACTATATAACGTTTGATTTTATGTACGATTCTGCAAATTCGATTTTTGGCCGGAGTTTATGTCGATTTTGCCGGAGAAGTTGATTCAGGAGTTATTCTGTGATGTTTTGGCCGTGGTTGGATTGCTGTGTTGATTTGCAATGAAAAGCACTCAAAAACAGCACCAAACGGTGTTGATTTGGGGCTGATCGGAGCTTGGTCGGACTCCGGGAACTCACCGGAATCTGGAAAAATTCCGGCGTGTTCTTGGTGACCCGGAATCCAACCCGTTTGACCCGTGTAAAATACCCGGGTTTGATCTGATTTTGTCAGGGATGGTTTTCTGACAACTGTTTCTGGAAATTATTTTTATTATTTTTAGTTTTATTAATTTTAAAAATCAGTTTTATTTATTTTGTAAATTGATTAATTAATTAATTAATTAATTTATATTATAAATAATTCTGAATTATTTTCTAAAAATCAGATTGAATTATTTTCTTAATTATTTATTATTTATTTATTACTTATTAATTATTTAAAAGTGATTAATTATTTTGATAATTAATTAAATAATTTTCAATAAATCATAATAAATTCATTTTAATTTCAAAAATTATAGAAAAAATATTTTTAATTCTGATTTTCTTAAATAATGATTTAAAAATTATTTTTGGGTTTTAAAAATTAGTAATAATTATTTATAATGATTAATAAATGGAATTATCAGTATTTAATTAATAATAATTCAACCGTTAGTCCGTTTTGCGTGAAACAAAAGCCTGTTAACTCAGAAAAATGAATCCTTTTCATTAAAAATAATATCAAAGCTTAATTTTTTTTAGAAGTTAATTGATTTTGTGACTTGTTTGATTATCAGTCAAGTTACGTGCCGAGACGAGTCCGAAAAATTCCGGAAAAATGGGAAACGAGTCAGATAACGATCAGTTGAGCGATCAGCGAGTCGATTTTAGTTTTAAAAATTATTTTAACCATAAAAATGATTATGTGCTTATGTGTATTACGTGGTTAATTGAGTCTTACTTGCTTATATGTAATACATGAGTCAGTCATAAGCGCATGGGTAGATGTTAGGATCAGTTTGAAGTCGATTCAAGATGCAAATAAAGTACGACGTGACTTAACCAATCTGTTTTGCCAACAGAAGCTAAGCCAGCCAGACCAGTTGAGTCGGTAATAGTCCAAGGTGATAGACATAAGTGATTCAATTGCAGTAAGTCGCGCAGAAGGCAAGTTTTTCCTCTATTCTACTTTCGGAATAGTGATATTGATTCAAATATTTATCACATTTACATTCTCTTGATTATTGTTCTTGATCACTAATATACAATCCCTATTCCTTTGTTCATATTTCATTTCAATTCTTGATTTCTCCGTTTCTTTGGATTCTTGATTCATATTCTGTTGGTAACACATGGAGATTGATATATTTTAGTGTTTGGAATATATCAAAGCATACCGATTGTCCCGGTTGCTAAGCGATGGACTGGATAAGGATATTTTGGGATTGAGTGTGTCTTAATCCTGAGGACCGGGATGACTGGTGCCTCGACGTGGGCCGTAGTGCCTGGGTACCCGACTGGATCTATATACTGAGATATGGATCTGCATTATATTCTGACTGATCAGCAGAATATAGATGCAAACTTGTGTCCAGTTTAGTTTATTTGTACTCGCCAGTAATGGCCTTCTTTCTATTCTCGTGAGGTTATATCTTGGCAGATATACTTGAGATGGCGGATTCATTTAAAATGCTTTAACACTGTTTATATGTTTGTGGACTTGTTGAGCAACTTTTGGCTCACCCCTTTTGTTGTTATTCACCTTATTGTTTTCAGTTAAGAAGGAATATGAAACCAATCAGGACTCGAGTGGTAAAGAAGCGAGTCAAGCCTCGGGATCCTCTTATACCCAAGGTGTTGATCCCAATCCAGGAAGAAAGCTTTGAGTTGCCCGAGCAGGTGGAGTGTTGATAGATAGTAGGTGTGTGTGTTTGAATAAAAGTTGAACTTAGCTTAAAATGAATTAGACAATGGTTTGTAATAAAGAGAGTTTGTGAGACTTTGAATGTTGGTTTGTAATAAAAGTAGTTAGTGGTTCTTGTTTTCATACTTCAACCTAAAAAGATCCTGGTTAGTGTTAAAGGGGTTTAATTTCATTTCTTTATTAATTGTTAATCAAATTGTACAGGTTTGGTGATTAGCTAGTAACCCCCAGACTTATACCCCGGGTCTGGAGGGCGTTACATTAGGCGTCAGTGATCCTTGAAGGGAAACTAAGTAATATTATTAGAAAAACTGTTAAGTGATGATTTGTATATGAATATGAAGGTTATATGGTTCATACAAAGACTCGCAGAGAATATGTGAAGACAGTAGAATTAAAGGGTTAAAGTGCTCTACAGAAATTAGGTAAAAGTGATCACTTCCTTGTGGTAGGAGTCACCAAGGCCACTCTCTTACCTAGTAGGAGCCACTACCTTATAATATGGCTTAAAAACTAAGTACTAGAAGTGGTCTTAACCTAGTAGGAACAACAGAGAAGAAATGAGATAAAAAACTAAGTCAGTAGTGCATCTCCATCCCTCTAGGCACAAGTACTACCTTGGACACTCCTTGCAGGCAAGTTGCTTCAAAATCTAAGAAAGAAATTTCCCATGGCCCCTCTAGGCGCAAGTACAACCTCCTTGGTCCCTTGTAAGCACATGAGAGTTCAAACACTAAGGAAAAACAACTCTCTGCTTCCTCTAGGTGCAAGTACCCTCTTCCACACTCTTTGTAAGCATAAGTTGGATCAAAAACTAAGTAAGAATGCTTTCTTGGTCCCTTGTAGGCACCAATACTTGTTCCTTGGAACTTAGAAGGTGCAACTTGATGTATTCCTTGAATATTCCAATTGTTAAATTCCCTCTTTAGGCGTAACTTATGGTAAAGGAAGGTACATGCGCAAGTTGGACAAATTTGCAAGCTGTCAAGTGAATACGTGGCTAATATCAAGTGAATACTTGGTTAATTTGAATACTTGGCTAATGTTAGGCCATGTACATGTTTCTCTCTCTCTTTTAGGTAATGAATACAACACAGGGGGGTGAATGTGTTTTGGATAATTTTAATGTCTTTTTGAACTGTTGTGAATCGTGAACAAAGTAATATGTCTTATAGAGATAATATGCTTTAACAAGAATAATAAAACATGCACATGAACACAATATCTTTCAAAACTCACTTAATTTTATATAAAAATCAAGCTAGTGTTTTGCTACAAATTTATGGGTTCTTGGTATGTTAAGAACTCAGCTTCTCTCTTGAGAGTTACAAGAATTTCTAGATCTATTTTGTTACTCCTAAAACAAAGCATCCAGTGTTTATTTTATAGAGCAATAAATACTGGTTTTACACAATATGCAATTACATGTACTAAAACCTACTTTAAGTTAACTGAAACTTTCTAATTTCTGGCTTAGTGTATCTTTGCAAATCGTGCATGTATGTGACTTTACTTTGTCAGTTAATCTTGGCCTTTGATCTTATACTCTTCAAGCTGCTTTTTGTAGACTTTTCAAATTAGTGATTGATTTGTTTGTTGATTGATAATCTTGGATATTTAACTGATCTGCATTCTGTACTTGAGGTTTACATCGAGATCTCCAGTTTGTTATATAGAGAACTCGATATCTCGATAAGTATAATGTCCTATCGAGATCTCTTATTACTGTATAGTTGTTTTGACTTATCGAAGTCTCTGAGTTCTCTATAAGAAAATTTGTCTTGTCGAGGTCTCTAATCTTCATGTCTTTAATTTGGCTTATCGATATCTCTGAGTTCTCTAGTGAAGAATTGACTTGTCAATATCTTAAAGATCTCTAGTGATAATTAGACTTATCGATATCTCAGATATCTCTAGTGATATTTTGACTTATCGATATCTCAGAGATCTCTAGTGAAATTTTAACTTGTCGATATCTCCAATCTTCATGTCTTCATTTTCGCTTGTCAATATCTCTGAGACTTCTCTATAAGATTTTTCTGACTTCTTGATAAGTCATTCTGGAGTTCTCAAATGACTTATCTATAAGACTTAATCTGTGACTTGTAGATTTCTTGACTTAAAATGTTTTCCCCAAAACGGATTTATTCAACTCCAAGCTTCTTCACACTTTTTTTGAGGCATGATCTTCATGATCTTCTTCCAGAGTTTATTCTTTGTCATGAGATTGTTTACAGAAAAATACTCCAGTCTAATCTATTTACATTTTACAGACTCAAATAATACAATACATAATGCGAACTTAGATTATCATACAACTTACTTAGGGCTGTCAATTTGACTTAGTCTTGTTATGGCACATGCATGTCTTGTACAACAATCTCCCCCAATTTGTGAGAAGATTGCTTATAACAAATTCATGTCTGGTAACAAGACTAACCCCAAGCTACAATGAACAATTAGACTATCCATACAAACTGACACAAATATAACATTCATACATTAGGTGATTTCTTGAGTTTAACAGATACATACATCAGACAAATGTCTCATCTCTTGTTTCTTCTCTAATGAAGTCCTTTAAATTTACAAGTATTTCCAGTTCCTCAATGATTGGTGTTCCTTTTAAAGCTTCACAAGTTTCAGTTTGTCATGTATTGAATAGCTACTTAATAATTTAATCCTAAATCTTGAGAATGTGTCAGCTTGGACATTTAGAAATTTTCCATCCTTGGTAACTCTACTCATCCGTTTTGCCTTGAGATCTTCAGATTTTTTAATGTACATTTCTATCTCCTCATCATACTTTCTCTTCCTCTCCTCACTTTCAGCCTTGTTTCTTACTCTTCTTTCTTCCTTTACTACCAACCATTCAGCCAAAACAGATCTTCATGCCTTAGTAGCAGTATCCTTATCTTTCAGTAATCTTATCACTCTCTTGATCTCTGTGGGTGAAAAGGTGTCCATTAAATTGCTGCCAAGAAATGTGAAGGATCCATCCTGATAGTAGATTTTTACTTCCCTTAGTGTTACAACCCAAACTCTGACCATTTCTTCAGCTAATTATTGAAAGTAGTCTTCATCTAAGATGCACCAGTTTAGAGGTAGAAAATCACTTTGATTATAACAATTCCAGATGGCCCTCTCAGTAACTTGCATTTTCTTAGGTTTTCTCCTAATAGACTTGTAGTGAATTTTGGTTGATGGCTTAACAGAAGGTAGGTTTGAGATTTTCGGGAGAAATGTTTGGCTTGAAGTGACTAGTATTTTCAGAAAGGTGTTAGCAGTTTGTTTGTACAAGTATTTAGGCTTTGAGGTATGAGGTGATTTTGTATTTGAGTTTGTTGGCTTCAAGGGTTGAGCTTGGTTAATTTGGATTGGTAGGGATTATTTTTTTGGTCCTGAGCCATTTTCCTTCTTCTTCTTTCTTCTCTCATCTCCTCGCTTCTTCTCATCTTCCTTCCTCTTCTCATCTCCCTTGCTCTCATCCTTCTTCTTATCCTTGTTGCCAGTTGCTTTTGAAGATTGACTTGGCTTTGAGCCACAAGGTTTTTGCTCATCATTCTTCTGCTCATCATCATCCTTGTCATCTTTTGAGTTGTTGATTTTTAGATTTGGCAACATGGTATCAGCATTAGAAGAGACCTATCAAGAATCTTTTTCATCTCCACATCATCAGGCTTCTTGCTTCGTTTGTACTTTAGGTTAGACTGAAGAGTCATGATCAGCCTCATGTTTGATTTAACACAGTTTCTAGGAACAATGAGGTGTTTATATTATTTAGTTGTTGGACAGATGCAGGCCACCCCTTTGTTTGGATATAGATAGGCTTCAGGAAAAGCTGTTATCTATACATTTTGAGCTCTTTTAGCAACTGGGTGTCCTCTGGAATAACTGGATTTACTCTGCCAATCATTATATCCAGTTTAGATGCTCTTAAGGTTTTGAGAATTGGAAGAGACACCTGGAGACATCTATCTACACCACCATCATTGATATTTACAACAATTCTCTTCTCCAAGTAATTATCAATTCTTACAACCACTTCCCTAATGAAGTTGATGTTTTTGGCCAGTGCTCTTTTGCAGGTGATGTAGTTGTTTTGAAGAGACATCCTTGGGACTGCAAGAAGTTAACTGAATTCTTAATCTTGATTTGGTCCTTCTGCAGCCTTATTAAGTCTGTCTTTTCCCACATCTTTAGAAATTTGAGCTTTTGAGGAACTTTGACCAATCTGAGTAGGGTCCTTTGACTTACCAACATCCCTGGATTGTTGAATCCTAGCTTCTATCTACCCCTTAGTCTTGGGAACAGGCATGATGACAGGAGTTGGTAATTCTGGCCTCACAAACTCAGGAAGTGCAGGTAATGGAATATTGAGCTTGCCCATAATGGCTCCCAAAGCAATAGAATTTTGCATTTATAAGTGCTTGTGAGAGTCCACCAATGCTTGAATGTCTGCATGTTGACTCTGCACCAGTGTTGTGAGAGCATGCACTTGAGCTGTGAGTTTGTCATTGGAGGATTGCAGAGTTGAGACTTGACCTTGAAGATCTTGAATTTGAAGATTTGTAGATGTAGAGGCAGGTTGTTGAGAGCTTGAAGCTAGTGAGGATCCAAAAGTTTCTTCCACAGCTTGTTTAATACCCTCCATGAGCAGTGCAGAAGGCTCATATCTGCTTGGTGAACCTGGTTTAACTTGACTTTTATATCATTTAAACCTGTTATTTATTGTTAACCACCTCATGCAAAGCAATGAAAGACTGTCTGAGATTCTTGACATCCTTTTCCATAGAAGTGAGATCAAATCTTGCCATTTGGTTAGCAAAATGTTGAAATTTTGAAGTGATCTTGACTTGAGAAGGTATGATCTCATCCATCTTCTCTCTCACAATCGTCCTTACTTTGTCTTCATGACCAACAAGCTCAGACAGTCTTTCATGGGGTCAGGGCCTTCGTCTTTCATGGGGTAAGGGCCTTCATCCTTACCAAATAGGTGAAAAGCCTTGAGCTAAGCTTTGTAAACTTCAGTGATTGCATCATAGACATCTCATGGGGTCAGGGCCTTGGCATTACTTCCCAGAATGGTGACATATTCATCTCTAAACCTAGCCAAGACCTGATCTATCTCTAAAGAAAAATCTTTATACAACCAAGCATCAACATTTCCATCTTGCTCAGCTTCATTAACAATTTTCTGCTTCTGCTCTTCAACTTCTTCATTGTATGTTAGCAGAATGGCTTGATAATCCTGGTTGCTCATATCTGAAGTAAGTATATGTTGTAAAATGTTGGCTAGTCCAGAAATCTACTCAACAAGAAGATCATCTATTGTTATAGGTTGAGTTTCAGTTGCCTGGAGCCATTATGAGAGGAGGTGTGGTTGTTGAGGTTGAGAGGTAGAAGGTTGGTTGGTTGAGTATGAATGAGGTAATGAAACAGAACCACTTGTGACAGAGGTCACAGTTTTACTCACAGTTTGCACTGTGTTTATGACATGGTGTTGTTCTCCACTTGTGATGGGAACCTCTAGTTGAATTGGAGGGGATTTGGCTGGGTTACTGTCATGTGCACCAGCCTCAAACCCTTGTGCTTCTTGCAAAGTACTGTCACATGAATGTGATGTTCTTGCCTCTCTCATAGCAGGGTCATTGGCAATTATACTCCCAGCTTCAATTGTTAGTGCAATTTTAGTTAGGTTTTGAGGGGAGTTGTTCCTATAACAGGAACCTCCAGTTGAAATGAGAAGATTTAGATAACCCCCCCCAGGAGTACTACCCTCAAACCTTTCAGCCCGTGAAGACAGATTTGCACATAAAGGTGCATTTGTAACCATAACGGGGTCTTCAGTAAAAACTGATGAATCCCCCATATTTGTGATGGTATCATCAAGGTCTATCACATCTAGTAGCCTCTCACCATCTAAATTTGGTGTCTGGGTGGTGAGCAAGGTTTCTTGAACCAAGTCACTTGAGTGAGATTGCACTTGAGAAATAGATTCAGGTGCTATGTATGAAGAAGAAATTTTAGAGATAGAGATTTGTTGATCAGAAATGAGTGTTGGTAGTGTGGCGCCCTCCAAACCCGGGTCAGAAGTTTGGGGTCCACAACACATACACAATATATAAACCTGTATAAGGAATATTATTTGTAATGACCCTACTTCACATAACCACGGATCGCAACAAGTTAAAGTATGAAAACAAGCCACGACCTTAACTTTTATTACAACGTACCAAATCCCAACTAATTTAACTAACAGCTGGTAATAAAATTATTCTTAGAATCTTACTATCTCTCCACCGAATGAAGCTCCTGCTAGCTCGATCCAACTCAAACTGGAACCTTAGCCCGCACTTTGGATTGAGGAACTTCACTATCATCCATATCATTTTCAACTGTAAAATATATAAAAAAATTCGCAAGAGTGAGCTATCTAGCTCAGCAAGTCATAATAACGATAACTGGGGTTAAACAATGATCAAATGAGATGATTCAGAGTAATCCAGTTTCTTTCCAACTAATCATTAGAATTGGATATTCATTTTAAGTTTTAAAACCAAGGTTAGGCTGCTGATCAGTCACGTACTAACCCCGAGCGAAGCACACAGCTCTGCTCTACGAACTGGATCCAAGGCACACATTGGCCTAATTCGACCACGAATCTGGTCTGACCACGAATCTGGTATGACCACGAATCTGGTCCATATAAAGAAAACTATCCAATTCTAAAATAATTTATGTAATAAACAATGTAATTTAATAAGCAAGATCACAATCAACAGCGATAAAGCATTGGTATAAAAGCGTAATGCAATTCTTGAGTATCACAAGGGTATATCAGGGTATGTATAAGGAACGGTTTCCAGTTTGTAAAGGATCAAGTATTAGACCAGTAATGATTTTTCAAGGTATATTATTTGATGTTATAAAGAATGGTTGGAGTATAAAAGTTTTGGTGTTTTCAAACAATTTTGTTCCAGTGTTTGGTAGTTATACATTTGGGGTGTAGTATCATATTTGTGTGGTTTGGTCTCTGAGAATCAATAAAAGATGGTTTACAAAGAATAAGGTTTACGGCTCAAAATCAAGAAAATCAGGGTTTAAGGGTAAATTGTTTATAGCACTTGCTACATAAAACAGGGGTTATTTTGGATAGTAGCGACTTGTTATGAAACAGTTCGAAAATATATTTGCAATATATCTTGAAGAAAAGTTCAGAAGTACTTGCCTTACAGGGCTTTACAACTATTACTGATCAATTATGAGCCGACTCTGCCGCTCAGGCTTTAACGTCTAATCACTAGATCCCATTGGATTCGACTTTGATACTCAAGTTTTATTGTTGTAACTCTATTGAGCTCGTCGACTGACTACTAAATCATCTCTAGTCCATCGTCCACTTTCAGGTTCCCGATTATAACCTACAGGGTCGAAATACCCCACGTTAGACGTCTAGGTATGCTTGACATATCCTCGATACTAATCTTATCCAACGATATTCAAACCCGACTCGAAACTATATACATTATTACAATACAATAACACACCCAACAATCAGGGTTCACGTTCTCGAGAAATCGATTTGGGGTTTATCTTCAGAAAATATGTATACTCGTCATTTTACGAAATCAGGGTTACTGGATTTTGACAGAACATTCACCACAACATACAATCAGGTTTCGCACAAGATATATGTATATACTTATTTATATTCGTTTGACATTTCGATAATTCTCGGATACGCTCCCGTATTTCCGTAGTTGGATTTTCCGGAAGTCGGGCAGCATTCCCTTTGTTTATCGGACTACCCGTCGAAACAATTCAACGTCACAACAACCAATCAATCAGACAGTTAATTCAATAACCATCATTTATAATCCAAACTACTCAACAATAATCTCCGTCAAATTTCATAAATCCCAATCACAATCTCAATACAATCTCTACATACCCAATAAATGTTTATCCTTTTTGAAAACAAAGTTACGAATTAAATTAAGAATTTAAAATTTTAGGACTCAGAATAAACATCACAGTCCACCGTCGGCTCGCCGAGGCTCATCGCCGATGGCGGTAAAATTCGGTGGTGCCCGCTAATTACGGGTGTCCTACGCGAATCTCGCCGATATAAATAAAATTTCCGATCACAAATAATTTATTTTATTCTGCAAGGCAATTAATTCAAAGAATAATTCAAATTTTATTTTCTTAACATTGATCGAATAACACAGCAAAGACTCATTCGATTTTCAGAAATAAATCCGGCAAATCTCAGGAAACCATTAACAAATTTCATCACGAAGCGGCTTCAGGAATCGAAGACAGGAACCCAATAATATATACATACACGCACATTTATATGCATATGCATATCTATTCAGAAATCAGGACCAAGCTCCAGGAATAAACGGAAACGGAAGCCGGCGAGTATGCCGGAAAATAGAATGGCGGGCTTACCGGAAAAGAAGCTCGGCAGCGCCTACAGGGGAGCCGAAAAAACAGAACAAGAAAAGGGAAGATCGCGGGAGAGAAAGAGTGAAGAGAGGGGGAGGTATACAGGAGAGATTGAGGGATAAAAAAAAGAGATTGAAGAGAGAGACCGGCGAGACTAGCAGGGAAGAAGGCGGTGGTACCGCGTTTTTTTTTTATTAACAGAACCTTTCAATTGCTGCCACGTTTCAAGTCAGTACATATAAACCTAACACGTGTCCTGGTTTGTACTGTGATTCCCAATTTTGTCCGCGTTTTGCAAAATATCGAACAACTTTAGTGGTAAAATTTTACCCTAAAATTACCAAAATAGTTTTAAAATATCACAAATAATTCATAATTATTAAAAATAATTTTTTCATAATTTTTAAAATATATTTGAAACGTAACTCATATCCGCATTTAACAATTAATGATCCGAGCTGCACTTAAAATAATTTCAGAAAATCACGGAAACAGTCTTAAAATGTTAGAAATAATCCGAAGTTTATAAAAACGTAATTCTCAGAATTTTAGAACAATTTTCAAAGTGCACTTTATACCCGCTTTTTAACAATTAAATGAAACAACGCGCGGGTGAAATTAATCCCGAAAATTTCCAAAGTAATTTTAAATTTCTCAGAATATTATAATCGTAGAAAATTATGAATTTTGTGATTTTTGAGAAACTCTGGGATTAAATACGGATTTTACGAGTAAAAGAAATCAGAAAATCATTTAAAGATAAATAATCAATAAAATATTGATTTCTCAATTTTATAAAATCCTAAAAATTATTATAATTATAAAATCATAAAAACAATTTTAGTGACACTTCAAATATTTATACAAATAAATTTGCATTAAATCCATTTTAAAAGTGAAACAATTCAATACAATTCCTTAATTAATCACGCGAACAACCCGGTACATCATAAATCACACCTAGATAATAATCAACAACACATAGCGGTCAAACTAATACACATATTTTATTTAATAATTTCCATAATAATCACATATTTAAATAATTAAAAAATACACGGGTCGTTATATCCTTCCCCCTTAAAAAGATTCTGTCCTCAGAATCTGGTCTAACTAAACGAGTGAGGATATTTGTCAAGCATATCTGATCCTAATTTCCATGTAGACTTTTCTACTCGAGAGTTTCAAACGTACTTACTATGGATATATTCTCTTTTCCAAGAACTCGCTTTTAACGATCAAGAACTTGGATCGATCATTATATGCAGAACAATTTGGACAAGAGCCCATTGGCTCTTAATCAATCACTTAAATCAAATCAGATACTTATCGCTTTAACCCTAACAGGCCAAACATATTATTTGTACACACTGTTGCGACGGTAACATCTACTCATGAACAACTTTATCTATATTTATCAATACCTCGAATGGTTCACTAATTTTTTAGGACTTAACTTGTCCCTTCTACTCAAACTTATCTAATCTCTTTCAAGATGACACTTTTACTAACACTACTGTCCTATTTCTATATTCATACTCTCCCTCGATACAATTCCGCTTCAATCAATATTGTTACGCCCTTGGTGTACTGAATTAACTTAGAATTTGACAACTTTCTTTCTCCCACTTTATCTCAATAAAAATGGGGAACTACACTTGCGTTCATATGAAGCCTGATAAAGTGGCATTCCAAAGCTGACATCGATGATAAATGATCATTCCAGTGTTTCCTTAAAACTCAACCTCTCAACATATCTTAAATTTCCTAAATCACTTCCGTACTTTAACTCTCCGCATAAGGATGTTAGGCGGTGCTCGTTTTCAACTTGGTTTTTAAATATTTAAACATCTCTTACTCTTTTTCATCAGTTAAGGCTAAAAGTAATCTCATATATTCACGTATTATCACCTTTAAGTATTTGAACTTCAGATTCCACTCTTTCCAATTCGTTTATTAACTCCTCGGTGGTCTTAATTACATCTAATCCTTTCTGTCGGCATAAGGCATCTATTACCATACAGCTTTGCTTAGGTAGTTGTTCATGGATTAATTCAGAATCTTTTGTTAACCTTAGTCAAAATTTCATTCTTGAAAACTCAACGTATAGTTGCTTTCCTTCTGATCTTTGAGGAAAAGTCTTTGGGCATTCCATGCAGGCTTTCTTATTCTGTGAATAGCTGAGGATATTATCAATAAATACAATTTGCTTATCCAAGTACTCCTTATACACCACGTTCCTTAATTCCTTATAGCCACCTGATACACTTGTTATTTCACATAATATCACCAGAGCTTGCAATGCTCTTAACTCAGTTTAATTGTAATCTCTGATATGTTCTCAGGTCGGATCTTAAATTAATCCTCGTTACATAACACACTTCTTAGATTAGGTCTCATAGGTAATTAATCTTTATAGGGGTCACTTATTCTTATTCATTGTTTTATTAAACTTCTGCTAACCAGTACATAATCTCATAATTTCATTTCTTTTCTCTAGTAACATCACTGATACATTTTACGATTCGCTTCTTGTAAAACCATTCCTTGGTCTGCCTTATTCACTAAGCCTCCGATACTTTGCCTTAATTCTTTGACATGTCCAACACTTCCCAGTATATTTTGAAATTCCCTTCTTATACCTGGTTATCACTATTTTTCTTTAAATTTTCATATATTTTGGCATCTCTTCAATAGATTAAATACTTTATATTGTAAATTCCCTATGGGATCTCATTTCTTAATTCTTCTACTTATAGCATCCAAGTGCTGGAAGAAAACCTGGGGATATCGTGATCATTCTCCTGGGCGCATAAATTTCCTTTTTACTAACTACTAACATCGTGATCCATTATCTTCTCTTGACATCTTATCTTTCCCTTCACAACTTCAACTGAAAGGTCATACTATCCATCTTTGTTCCTTTTGGATTATGAACTTTAGCTTCCAATTCCAACTTCCAGAATTCTATGGTTAATTCCTCTGGTGCAGTCTCTCTGTTCGTTCTCTCCTTTTTGCTTATCGCTTGCCACTACATTTGCTTTTCCCCGTGCATACATACTTCAAACTCTTATGGTCCATATAGATCTTACACCTTTATCCATTCATATCATGTTTCCCACTCTTCTTTTTTTTAAAACAAATATTATTATTGTTAGTCCCAATTATGAGTAGGATACTTCTGCTCATAAGATTTCGGTTGTCTGGGTGCATATACAATAACTTTATTGTGCTGCATCAACATACTTCCTACTTCCTTATGAGAAGCATCACTATAAACTACCAAATCTCCTTGATATCTTCAAATTAATAAAGCAGGTGTTGTAACCATTCCCTCCTTCAACTCCGCAAAACTTACCTCACCCTGCTCCATTTTCTATAAACTTCTTACTTTTCCTGGTTAGCTTCGCCAAAAGTGTTGCAACTTTCAAGAAATCCTGCATAAATTTTCAATAATAACCGGTTCAGGGTAAAACTTCTTACTTTTATTGGTTCTTTTGGCCTTCCTTTATTCATAGTAACTTTAATTTCTACCGGATCTCCTTTGGTCTCCTTCTCACTAATTATTTATGCTTTCTACCATCAAAAGTTTCACCTTGTAAACTTTACATACCACTTCTTTCTTCTCCGACTCCCCAATTGTCATTAAATGCTTCGCGTGGTCCTTCATTGACTTTATAACATAATTACAACTCATCCAGATATTCCTTAAAGATTCTGTCCATAGGTTCAATCTCCAATTGGTAACGCCCAAATCTTAAATCAATTTTAGAAAATACTTTGCTTCTTCTGTTTGATCAACAAATCAGTAGTTCGAGGTAACAAATACTTACTCTTGATAGTAAACTTGTTGAGCTTTCTTTAGTCGACGCATAATCTCATACTTCCATATTTTTATTAACAATTAGTACCGGTGCACCTCATGGGATCCACTGGGTTTAATCGCTTCTTCTTCTAGCATCTCTTGCATATGCTTTGCTAACTCCCTTATTCTAACTGGTGCCATTTTATGTAAGACCTTGGTCACTGGCTTCGTCTCAGGTGCTAAGTCAATCACGAACTTCATTTCTCTATCTGGAGGAATATCGATAACTCATCTGGAAACATATGTTGAAACTCCTTAATTACTATAAAATCTTCAAATTTTGTTTGCTTCTGACTTTTATTTATCTCATAATCACCATAATGCTCTTGATCACCGTAATCATCATTAATAAATTCTTTACCTTCTTTCATCTTCTGAACCTCATCACATTCTCATTTGGCGTCCTCAGAATTATCTCAATTATCTTCCATGGTATCAATTCTTCACAACTTATTTCCAGAAATCTCAATTCCACTATTTGTACTCACTTATTTAACAACTACATGTTCTTGACTTGCTAGTCCTTTAATCACAATCTTATCAATTCAACAGGGTAATTCATCTTATCAACAAAACCTTGGAAGCTAAACAATCAAGTTGCTCTCACATCTTTCAATACTTTAACGTATAAAGTATCCACGATAATCATTCACATCACCACATCCGTATTCTGAATAACATATTTTACAGGAAAATCATAATTTCTCGTTCTCGGAGACGTATTCCTCATTGGGGTAGATTCCCTTGATTCTTAGTGCATCCCTGACTGGGTTAGTGATTTGCAATTCCCGCCATATGCCCTTGTTTGCTTCCCATGCGTGAGAGGTAGATGGAACTTTTCCCACTTGGTCCAAAATACTTTGATTTCTGTTGAAAAACTCTTGCAAAGAATGGCAGTACAACGAAACAACTAGAAGGATTCACAATTCAACAAAAATTAGAGTTGAAAAGAATGAAGAAACAAGGAGTTGAATATGAATGAGACAACCACATTGGTACTTAAGATGGCCAGTCTTTCATACCATATGGCATATAGCACATGATTAGGTGGCGTCCCACCCGACTCTTTGTCATTCTGACAAAGTGTCTCACCATAACACTGTTTGTCCCAATCAGAAAGCAAAACTCGAGGGAAATAATTAAATTTGAAAGGAATGCAATATCCTCATTTTCGATGTCATAGCAAAGAGTTTATTTAAGAAAAAAAGTTTAATACTTATTTAAGAATCAAAAAGGAGTATACGCGGTAATATTGAAGACAAGAACGATACCATTGGTCACCATCCATATTTCATTTGTATTCATCTTTCGAGCTTGTTCGATCATATCCCAATTGCGTCATATATCAACTTTAGAAAGTACGCTGAAATGTCTTCGCAAATCAAGCATTATAATGAATTCTTATTTGTTAAGTCTTGCGTCTTTAACATAGCACCTACACGGATAATACTTTAACAATTCGATCATAATGGCGTTCCTACCAGATAACTTCGAGTTTCCTCGTTTTAATTTAGAATAACCACGAATCATTCAACATAACGATCTTTTTATTAATAATACTCTTCTTTTAGAAAAGTCTGGAAATCTTCCCAATCTCCTTCGATCACGCCCAGGCTCTTCTTAAATCAATGAATTCTTTTAAACTTTAATTGTCTCTGTAACTTGATGCATAATCACTCCGTACGCGGATTCTGTTATTAACCTTGTCAAACAACATTTACACCCTACCGTTAGGAATAATCAGCTTCTTCATAATCACGGGTTACTTGGTTCTTTGAATTAACAATACTAAGTCTGAAGTAAGTATCCTTCCAGGCAATCCAGGTTTTTAACAAACAAGAAACTCAAGTAGTAACTTGACAACCGAGGTTTAAAACTTATTTTATTCAAAAAGGCTTTTAGAAATTTTGTAAGGAAAAATCTTTTTCGAAAACTTGTTAAAATTTTGAAAATTATAAACCTGGTTGTCCTTACTATATGAGTTGGTTATTGTCCTTCCTTCTTATAACAAGGTACCGAATTAAAGAAATGATCACATAAAGATCCATTTATTTCAATCTATTCTCTCTCTTTTATTGGGTCCATTTGCCTTTCTTAATCGTCGAAAACTTCAGTTGTCGTTGCATGCTTTCTTATTCGTAGCTTCACATCAAGCTTCCATACTGGTAATACTCCCATTATCCACTATACAATTGTTAAGTGGAACAGACTATCCAATAGTCAACAAGTCGACTAATGTCACATCATTTTGTTAGAATATATATCACATTATTATAACACCATTATCTAATTCCAAGAAATCTCCAGATCCATAATCTTCTCTAACCCTCTATTTTCAACACTTATCTACTCTATTCCACAAGCTAGTCATGGGCGGCCTAATCACTAATAGCTTCTTATAACCAGGTAACAGCTATCCTCCGAAACACTTGAATCTTCTTTCCAAACTTCTTCTCACCTTTATTTGTATCTCAATACTCACCATTTACAACGACTCCCGCATCCATCCTCATAGGTACAATTGCTTTATAGGACAAGTTTTAAACTGGGGGTATAGATCAGGGTGTAGGGTAAACTGAAGAGATACACTCACAGCCTAATGTCTAGTAAAACAAGAATACACAAATGGAGGTTCTTAAATAGGTAGTCTCATATCAAGAGGTGGTGGAATAGCGTAGAATAGCTTGAAGAGGTATAACTGTTACAACTGAAGGTAATACTATTAATATTGATGGAAGAATAAGGTGCAATTCAAATCTGGGAGAAGATGACGATCCACGAACAGAAAGCTTCAAACGATCAGATGATACAGGAAAATCAGGATCTGCCATTACCGTTGTCGAGGAATCACGTCGCAAGATAAGAATCCCGAATCGCAACACGAACCGTGCCGGAGACCTACTATATAATCGCACCCAACCTCACAATGTCCTATCTTTATATTCCCTATTCCTAATCCTAACCCTCTACCCAATCCCGATAATCTAGGCTTGTTTTAGTGACTTATAACCTGTACATCTGATACCAACTTGTGGCGACTTCCAAACCCGGGTTAGAAGTTTGGGGTCCACCACACATACACAATATATAAACCTGTATAAGGAATATTATTTACAATGACCCTACATCACATAACCACGGATCGCAACAGGTTAAAGTATGAAAACAAGCCATAACCTTAACTTTTATTACAACGTACCAAATCCCAACTAATTTAACTTACAGCTGGTAATAAAATTATTCTTACAATCTTACTATATCTCCACCGAATGAAGGTCCTACTAGCTCGATCCAACTCAAACTGGAACCTTAGCCCGCACTTTGGACTGAAGAACTTCGATATCATCCATATCCTTTTCAACTATAAAATATATAAAAAAAATTGCAAGAGTGAGCTAACTAGCTCAACAAGTCATAATAACGATAACTGGGGTTAAATAATGATCAAATGAGATGATTCAGAGGAATCAAGTTTCTTTCCAACTAATCATTAGAATTGGATATTCATTTTAAGTTTTAAAAACCAAGGCTAGGCTGCTGATCAGTCACGCACTAACCCCGAGCGAAGCACACAGCTCTGCTCTACGAACTAGATCCAAGGCACACATTGACCTAATTTGACCACGAATATGGTCTGACCAAGAATCTGGTCCATAGAAAGAAAACTATCCAATTATAAAACAATTTAGTGTAATAAACAATGTAATTCAATAAGCAAGATCATAATCAACAGCGATAAAGCATTGGTATAAAAGCGTAATGCAATTCTTGAGTATCATAAGGGTATATCAGGGTATGTATAAGGAACGGTTTCCAGTTTGTAAAGGATCAAGTATTAGACCAGTAATGATTTTTCAAGGTATATTCTTTGATGTTATAAAGAATGGTTGGAGTATAAAAGTTTTGGTGTTTTCAAACAATTTTGTTCCATTGTTTGGTGTTTGGTAGTTATACATTTGGGGTGTAGTATCATATTTGTGTGGTTTGGTCTTTGAGAATCAATAAAAGATGGTTTACAAAGAATAAAGCTTACGGCTCAAAATCAAGAAAATCAGGGTTTAAGGGTAAATTGTTTATAGCACTTGCTACATAAAACAGGGATTATTTTGGATAGTAGCGACATGTTATGAAACAGTTCGAAAATATATTTGCAATATATCTTGAAGAAAAGTTCAGAAGTACTTGCCTTACAGGGCTTTACAACTATTACTGATCAATTATGAGCTGACTCTACCGCTCAGGATTTAACGTCCAATCACTAGATCCCATTGGATTCAACTTTGATACTCAAGTTTTTTTGTTGAAACTCTATTGAGCTCGTCGACTGACTACTAAGTCATCTCTAGTCCATTGTCCACTTTCAGGTTCCCGATTATAACCTACAGGGTCGAAATACCCCATGTTAGACGTCTAGGTATGTTTGACATATCCTCGATACTAATCTTACCCAACGATATTCAAACCCGACTCGAAACTATATACATTATTACAATACAATAATACACCCAACAATCAGGGTTCATGTTCCCGAGAAGTCGATTTGGGGTTTGTTTTCATAAAATATGTATACTCGTCATTTTACGAAATTAGGGTTACTGGATTCTGACAGAACATTCACCACAACATACAATCAGGTTTCACACAAGATATATGTATATACTTATTTATATTCAATCAACATTTCGATAATTCTCGGATACGCTTCCGTATTTCCGTAGTTCGATTTTCCGGAAATCGGGCAGCGTTCCCTTTGTTTATCGGACTACCCGTCGAAACAATTCAACGTCACAACAACCAGTCAATCAGACAGTTAATTCAATAACCACCGTTTATAATCCAAACTAGTCAACAATAATCTCCGTCAAATTTCATAATCCCAATCACAATCTCGATACAATCTCTACATACCCAATAAATGTTTATCCTTTTTGAAAACAATGTTACGAATTAAATTAAGAATTTGAAATTTTAGGACTCAGAATAAACATCACAGTCCACCGTCGGCTCGCCGAGGCTCATCACTGATAAGTGGCATTTTATACCACTTAGAACGTCTTAAAATAGCTTAAATTGGTGTCTTGAAATCAAGTATTTTGTGTATTTGATGCCTTTTTCTAGTGTTTGTGCATTTCAGGGTAATAGTTGCATTTTGGGGGAGTAATCATTAATATTAAGTCTTGCTATGTGTCTAGCATTGCGAGAGGGAAGAGAGGAGCAGATTACAGCGAAGAAACGGAGCAAAAATCAGACAAATTTTCAGTAGGGGTCTGAGTGCCCGCTTAGCTATGCTGAGCGGTCACGCAGGAAGCTGAGCGCCCGCTCAGCTATGCTGAGCGGCCGCGCAGGGTCGAGAAATCAGATTATTTATTTTAGACTTTTATTTCTGTTTGGCTTCCAACTTCTGTGTAATCTGAGTTTTATGGGACTTCGATATAAGTAGATTTCAGAGACGTTTGACGTGTGTTGAATCGTTGTATTAATCGAGGAGTGAAGGAGATAAGGAAGAAGACCGTTTTAGCACACCGCAATGAAGAGGAAGCATATTTTCTTGTAATTCTTAATTTCGTTGTAACGTTGGATGCTAGTTTTCTTTGCTTTGAACCTATTTACTCTTGTGACGTACTCTGGTTAATTATAATTAGTTTGGTTATTATTCTTTTGTGTTTATTTATCATGTTTTCATATGAACCCATGATGACGATAAGTGCTATCATGGGCTAATCGTGATCATGGGGTCGTAACGGATTTACTTTGGAATTCTTTAGTTAGTTGTTTAATACCTTACTGTGTGATGATTGTATGATATCTAGTATTGGTTGTGCGTATTCGTCTTATGTGCGTCACGAACATATAAGATAGGGTATTAATCTCTTGTGAAGCGACAGTGGATCTCGAGATTTAGAACTTGCCATGCTAGCATAGGTTCATGTGTGATGTTGCATGATTAGTGGATAACTCTAACCGTTTTATTCGCTCTGTGTAATCAAAAGGAATAACTTGTGCTTAAATCATTATGTTGTCAATTTCTGTAGACATATAGGGACTCAACATAATTGAAGCCTATTCAACTTCTATCTTAATTGTGGATGTTTAGTAGAATGGTATTAGTACAATGAAAGTTGGCTTTTATCAGTATCGTGTTATTCGATTAATATCATCCCTGTTGCATGCTAAGGGTAATAACAATGACTATTGAAGGAAGTAGTAATGAAGTTGTGATCTCATGAGTGTTTTAATATTGTTAATTCGAAGTGTTAATTAAGTGGTTAATTTTAGTAGTTAATTGTAGATAATAATTAGTTAACAAATATAAGTGTTATTGTCTTAACATTGAGAAGTAATCATACATTGGTGAGTGAGTTTAATTGAACATAATTAGTCTGAGTCTCTGTGGGAATGAACTAGAAAGTATTCTATATTACTTGCGAACGCGTATACTTGCGTGTATTATTAGCGCGTGTTTTCGCCCTAACAAGTTTTTGGCGCCGCTGCCGGGGACTCGGCGTATTTGTTTAGTTTATGTACTTACCATCATTGGTCGTTAGGACTCAGTGATTAAGACGTGTTACTTATTGTTTCCGATTGTGTTTCAGGTACTTTAGCGAGCGTTTATGCCAACTCGTTCTCGTACTCGCAAGAGGACTTTAGATACAGCTGAGGAGACAGACGAAGTTCTTGATATTCCGGAGAAGATAGATTTTGAAGATTCGGATTCAGGAAGTGAGCAGAAAGAACTAGTAATCATGGGTGATCGTATTGTTCCGGCCGATCCAGCTCTTATGGACTTTTCTCGGCCTAAAATTGATGACATTCAGTCAAGCATTCTTCATCCGGCTATTCAAGCCAACACCTTTGAAATCAAGCCGGGCACTATTCAGATGGTGCAGAATTCTGTTTCTTTTGGAGGTGTTGCGACTGAAGACCCCAACATGCACATAAGGAATTTTGTCGAGATCTGCAGTACTTTCAAATATAATGGCATGACTGATGAGGCTATCAAGCTGAGGCTTTTCCCATTCTCACTAAGGGATAAAGCTAAGGACTGGTTACATTCTGAACCAGCTGGGTCCATCACTACTTGGCAAGATCTTGCGCAAAAGTTTCTGGTGAAGTTTTATCCAATGGCAAAGACTGCTACTATGAGGAGTGCTCTTACTCAGTTTGCGCAGCAACCTACAGAATCTATGTGCGAAGCTTGGGAACGCTACAAGGAAATGTTGAGAAAGTGTCCACATCATGGAGTGCCCGATTGGATGGTGATCACTGATTTCTATAATGGTTTGGGGGTCCAATCTCGGCCCATGCTCGATGCAGCAGCTGGAGGCGCCTTGTGGGCCAAAAGCTATACTGAGGCTTATAATCTTATTAAGACTATGGCTGCAAATGAGCATCAAAACCCAACTCAGAGGATGATGCCTGGGAAGGTAGCAGGTATTCTGGAAGTCGATGCAGCCACCGCTATTGCAGCGCAGCTCCAAGCACTGTCTATGAAGGTAGATTCTCTAGCTACCTATGGAGTCAATCAAATAGCTATGGTCTGTGAGATTTGTGCAGGTTCTCATGCTACGGATCAGTGTTCTCTTGTCAACGAATCTGTTCAGTATGTGAACAATTATCAGTGACAACAGCAGCCTGTGCCAGCTACTTATCATCCTAACAACAGAAATCATCCAAATTTCAGCTGGGATAATAATCAGAATGCTATTCAGCCACCATATCAGCAAGGTGTGAGTAAATAGTTCAACCCACCTGGATTCCAGCAACCGCAGCAGTATGCTCAAAGGCAATCATATCCTCAACAGGGAAGTGCAGCTGCACCCACTAGTGCTGATTTTGAGGAACTTAAGCAGTTGTGCAAGAGTCAGGCGGTTTCTATCAAGACCTTGGAAAATCAAATCGGTCAAATAGCCAATGCAGTGCTCAATCGTCAACCTGGAACACTTCCCAGTGACACGGAAGTACCAGGCAGGAAGGAAGCTAAAGAGCAAGTCAAGGCTATTACCTTAAGGTCTGGGAAAGTTGCTGATGCTGAAAAGGCAAAAGAAGGAGAAGCTGAAGTTAGAGATGAAGAAGCTAAGCAAAAGGTGAAAGCGGCGGAACCAAGGAAGACTACTGTTGAACACACTCTGCCTGAGGGTAATACAGGGGAGAAATAGCTCTATCCTCCACCACCTTTCCCTAAGAGATTGTAACAACAAAAGCTGGATAAGCAATTCGGTAAGTTTCTGGAGGTGTTCAAGAAACTTCACATCAATATACCTTTCGCTGAGGCTCTGGAGAAAATGCCTAGTTATGCGAAGTTTATGAAGAGTATTCTTTCAAGGAAGGTGAAACTGGATGACCTTGAGACCGTTGCTCTAACGGAAGAATGCAGCGTTGTGCTGCAGCAAAAGTTACCTCCAAAGCTTAAAGATCCAGGTAGCTTCACCATTCCTTGCACCATTGGCAAGTTGTCGTTTGACAAGTGCCTTTGTGATTTGGGAGCAAGCATCAATCTGATGCCGTTGTCGATCTTTAAAAAGTTGGATTTGCCTGATCCAAAACCCACCTACATGTCTCTACAATTGGCTGATCGTTCTATTACTTACCCAAGGGGCATAGTGGAGGATGTGCTAGTCAAGGTGGATAAGCTCTTCTTTCCTGCAGACTTTGTTATTCTGGATTTCGAGGAAGATAAGAAGATTCCCATAATCTTGGGAAGACCTTTCTTGGCTACTGGCCGTACCTTGATAGATGTGCAGAAAGGTGAACTTACTATGCGGGTGCAGGATCAGGATGTGACCTTCAATGTATTCAAAGTAATGAAATTTCCTACAGAAGATGAGGAGTGCTTAAAAGTGGATGTGATTGATTCTGCGGTTACTTCAGAACTCGATCATATGCTAATGTCTGATGCATTAGAAAAGGCCTTAGTGGGGGATTTTGACAGTGATGATGAAGATGGCAATGAGCAATTACAATATCTTAATGCTTCTCCCTGGAGGCGAAAGCTGGACATGCCGTTTGAACCCCTTGGTACTTCTGACCTCAAGAATGCTGAAGGAAAGCTGAAACCATCAATTGAGGAAGCACCTACCTTGGAGCTCAAGCCATTGCCTGAACACTTGAGGTATGCTTTTTTAGGAGATGCATCTACATTACCTGTTATTATTGCATCTGACCTTTCAGGTAGTGAGGAGGACAAGCTCTTAAATATTTTGAGAGAATTTAAATCGGCTATTGGATGGACCATAGCAGACATCAAAGGGATCAGCCCTTCATATTGCATGCATAAGATTCTACTAGAAGAGGGTAGTAAGCCAACTGTTGAGCAACAACGCAGACTTAATCTTATCATGAAGGAGGTGGTGAAGAAAGAAATTCTGAAATGGCTGGATGCAGGCATCATTTATCCTATTTCTGACAGTTCTTGGGTGAGTCCCGTGCAATGTGTGCCTAAGAAAGGAGGTATCACTGTGGTAGCAAATGAGAAGAATGAGCTCATCCCCACTCGAACAGTTACAGGATGGAGAGTATGCATGGACTACAGAAAGTTGAACAAGGCCACGAGGAAGGATCACTTCCCTCTTCCATTTATTGATCAGATGCTTGACAGGTTGGCTGGTCATGAGTATTATTGTCTTCTGGATGGCTACTCAGGGTATAATCAGATTTGTATTGCACCAGATGATCAAGAAAAGACTACCTTCACTTGTCCATTTGGCATGTTTGCTTTTCGCAGAGTTTCGTTTGGGTTATGTGGCGCACCAGCCACTTTTCAGAGATGTACGATGGCTATATTCTCTGACATGATTGAGAATAATGTTGAGGTGTTCATGGATGACTTCTCCGTCTTTGGACATTCGTATGATGAATATTTGAATAATCTTCGTGCCGTGCTCAAAAGGTGTGTGGAAACTAATTTGGTGCTCAATTGGGAAAAATGTCATTTTATGGTGCGTGAAGGCATTATTCTTGGGCAAAAGGTCTCTAGCAAGGGTCTTGAGGTGGATAAAGGCAAGGTGGGAGTCATTGAAAATCTCCCACCACCTATTTTTGTGAAAGGAATCCGTAGTTTTCTTGGTCATGCGGGTTTTTATCGGCATTTCATCAAGGACTTTTCGAAGATATCTAAGCCGTTGTGCAACTTGCTTGAGAAAGATGTGCCTTTCAAATTTGATGATGAATGTTTGACGGCATTCGAGACTCTTAAGAAGAGTTTAATCACTGCACCAGTTATTACAGCACCGGATTGGACAGAGCCTTTTGAGATGATGTGTGATGCGAGTGATTATGCGGTAGGCGCAGTTCTTGGACAGCGCAAGAATAATCTCTTTCATGTGGTCTACTATGCTAGCAAGACCTTAAATGGGGCCCAAATGAACTACACCACTACTGAGAAGGAGCTCTTAGCTATAGTCTTTGGTTTTGAGAAATTTCGATCTTATCTGCTTGGGACAAAAGTGACAGTATTCAATGATCATGTGGCCATTCGCTATTTGGTTTCCAAGAAGGATTCGAAGCCGAGACTCATTCGTTGGGTGCTCTTACTACAGGAATTTGAGTTAGAGATCAAGGATCGAAAAGGTACTGAGAATCAAGTAGCTGACCATCTCTCTAGATTGGAGAATCCCGAGTCTACTTCACAGGATAAGACATTGATCAACGAATCTTTTCCGGATGAGCAGTTGTTCGCAGTTCAGGAGGACGAGCCATGGTTTGCAGATATTGTAAACTATCTTGTCAACAATATTTTGCCTCCTAATTTGACCTCAGCTCAAAAGAAGAAGTTTCTGCATGAGGTGAAGTGGTATATGTGGGATGAACCATATTTGTTTAGACAGGGAGCTGACCAGATCATCAGGAGATGTATCCCATTCTGTGAGACGGAGGGGATATTACGAGACTGCCACTCCACAGTTTATGGTGGACACTATGGTGGTGAGAAGACGGCAGCTCGTATTCTGCAAGCAGGTTTTTTCTGGCCTACTTTATTTAAGGATGCTCATCAGTTTGTTTTAAGGTGTGATCGTTGCCAACGAGTGGGAAATTTGACGAGAAAGGATGAGATGCCATTAAATGTGATGCTTGAAGTCGAGGTCTTTTGTTTTGTCCTGCAACAATCTGTACATCTTGCTGGCAGTCGATTATGTCTCAAAATAGGTAGAAGTCAAAACTCTACCGACAAATGATGCAAAGGCAGTGTTGAATTTTCTTCATAAGCAGATTTTCACAAGGTTTGGAATGCCTCGGGTAATCATAAGTGATGAAGGGTCGCATTTCTGCAACTGTAAGTTCACTTCTATGATGTAACGTTATAATGTGAATCATCGAGTTACTACTGCCTATCATCCACAAACAAATGGTCAAGCGGAAGTGTCTAACAGAGAGATCAAGCGCATTCTAGAGAAGGTTGTTTGTCCGTCAGGGAAGGATTGGTCTTTAAAGCTCGATGAAGCTGTTTGGGCTTACAGAACAGCATACAAAACTCCACTTGGTATGTCCCCGTTTCAACTGGTGTATGGTAAGGGATGTCATTTACCTGCGGAGCTTGAGCATAAGGCCTATTGGGCGTTGAAAAAGTTGAACATGGATCTAGATGCAGCTGGAAAGAAGCGAATGCTTCAGCTTAATGAACTTGATGAATTTTGACTCCAAGCGTACGAGAACAATAAAATGTACAAGGAAAAGGTTAAGAGGTGGCACGATAGGAAGCTACATCCTAAGTTATTCGTGCCGGGGCAACAAGTTCTCTTATTCAACTCTCGTCTCCGACTTTTTCCTGGAAAGTTGAAATCAAGGTGGTCTGGACCTTTTATTGTCAAAACTGTGTTTCTACACGGAGCGGTGGAGATTTTTGAGAATGATCCGGACCAAGCATTCAAGGTTAATGGTCAACTTTTGAAGCACTACTATGGGGACACGGCAAGCCGAGAAGTGGTTAGTGCCGTTTTATTGTCAACTTGAGGAAGGTACGCAACGTCAAGCTAATGACGAAAAAGAAGCGCTGCGTGGGAGGCAACCCATGATTTGTTGTTACAGGAACCCTTATAAGTTAATAACCTATCCAAAATCACAAAAAAATCCGAAAAAACCGGGTTGTAAATTTTTTTTCCAGTGACCCCCTGAGCGCCCGCTCAGCTCTGCTGAGCGACCGCTCAGGGGTCGGCTGAAAGAAATTTTTTTATGTTCAATAAAAATTCAAAAAAATCAGAAAAATAAAACACAAATTACAGCCCACGGAGGAGAACTGGAATGAGAAGACTGCTGAGGATTTTGACTTGGATTTGATTTATGCTACTCTCTGTAGGTCGGGCACAGTATGGACTTTCAAGACTGGAAATAATGAGTATCGTCACTTTCCGGCGATCGCGATGAACAGGTATGCCCGTGCATGGAATACGTTTATTTGTGCTAATATTCTGCCATCTTCGCATGCACATGAGGTCACAGTTGAGAGAGCACAGTTGTTATGGGGAATTTTGAATGAGGAGTACTATGTGGACCTTAGTGAGTTCATCTACCAAGGAATTCTGAAGTTTTTGAGGGGAGCTAAGCACATGAACATCCCTTATGCATCCACGGTTATTAAGCTTTGCCGAGCGGTGGGAGTGCAGTGGCCGTCTCATGAGCAGTTGCAGTTGCCGGCTGCTCCTATTGATTTCGGGACTCTGAATGCGATGCAGGAGTGGACCGGTGGTGAGCCCGAGGAGCATGGGCTGGGTTATCGTCTTCCAGGAAGGCGTCCAGCACGAGGTGCTACCATGGCGAGGCCAATGCGTGATGAGGCTGGTTCCTCGAGAGCTCAGGAAGGTGCTGGGATGGCTGATGCCCAGTATAGGAGGCTGTCACGGAGGATGGATGCTATGTATGAGACGCAGAGCAGGTTTGCTCAAGAGCTCACCCTTGCGCTAGGGACTGCTTTTCGAGGCCTTGGAGCTGACATCCAGTGGCCAGTTTTTGGTGAGGACTCTGCATATCCGCCTCCTGATACACCACCCACTGAGGGGGATGATGATGATGACTCCGAGTAGGTATACCCTATGTTCCTTTCTACTACCTTCACTGGGGACAGTGAAGATTTTAAGTTTGGGGGTGGTAGTTAAGGAATATTTTATGTGTGTGTCATATAGCTGCATATTCATGATAGTTAGTTCATATAGTTGCATAATGTTTGCCATAGAATTTTTTTTATATAGCTTTATTTGTTTATCATATCATGTAGCTCATGCATATACCATGATCCCTTTTGCGATGATTTACCGACTGATTTGTGATGTTGATGCGAGTGTAGTGATAGCATTAAAGTGATGTTGAGTCGTGTAGGTTGATATGCATGCTTGAAACACTTGTATTTTAACTAAGTCTTAGAGAATGCTTAAGGACTAGATTGTTGTTATGATCTGATTGTTTTCGAGGTTAATCTATTTATTATGCTTAGAATTTTATAATAGGTTCTTAGTGATAAAGGCATGAAAAAGGAAAAATATGGAGTAAAAAATGGAATTTGTTGCTAATTGTGGCTAGGCGTCAAATGGCTAGTAGCCGGCTCGTATGTTTATGCGAGTAGTCTAGGGTTGAGCAAGATGGAGCGAAATGCACTTGCTCAGAAATTTTGAAAAAAAAACAGAAAAAAAAAAGAAAAAAAAGAAAAAAAAAGAGTATGTGTTTATGCATAATTGATCACGAGTGGGCTCTTTGGTATTCGAGTTATTAAGTTCTTAGGGGACTTTGTGCCTAGAAACCTAAGGCTTTTAGAGTCTGGGATCCGCTAACCTAACGCTCGCTACATGGATACCATTGTATAAGTCTTTTGTGGACCTCACTCATTGTACGGTCAAATAAGCATTACTGTTAGGAATAAAAAGCATGATTCCGTGATAAGCTCCAGAATTCTTGTAGTGTTATAAGTCACTTTGTGCCTAGAATTTTTATTCTTTGTATAATCATGTGATTGCCTTGATGATAGTTGAGTCATAATAATTGATTTAGTTCCGGAGCATATCTGTTAAGCATCTGCACACACCATGTTTTTGGCTGTATGTCAGTTGGCATGATTTGATTGATCTTTAGTCGCCTAATTGCATTTGTTGAGATGTTGTAAGTTGGTCGGTTTGGTCGAAGTAAGGGGGATCGCTGTATTTCATATAGATTGCATTCATGCATGTTTTTATTTATTTTTGAGTCTATGACGCTTGAGGACAAGCATCGATTTAAGTTTGGGGGTGTGATAAGTGGCATTTTATACCACTTAGAACGTCTTAAAATAGCTTAAATTGGTGTCTTGAAATCAAGTATTTTGTGTATTTGATGCGTTTTTCTAGTGTTTGTGCGTTTCAGGGTAATAGTTGCATTTAGGGGGAGTAATCATCAATAATAAGTCTTGGCATGTGTCTAGCATTGCGAGAGGGAAGAGAGGAGCAGATTACAGCGAAGAAACGGAGCAAAAATCAGACATTTTCCAATAGGGGTCTGAGCGCCCGCTCAGCTATGCTGAGCACCCGCTCAGCTATGCTGAGCGGCCACGCAGGGTCAAGAAATCAGATTATTTATTTTAGACTTCTATTTCTATTTGGCTTCCAACTTCTGTGTAATCTGAGTTTTATGGGACTTCTATATAAGTAGATTTCAGAGACGTTTCACATGTGTTGAATCGTTGTATTAATCGAGGAGCGAAGGAGAGAAGGAAGAAGACCGTTTTAGCACACCGTAATGAAGAGGAAGCATATTTTCTTGTGATTCTTTATTTCATTGTAATGTTGGATGCTAGTTTTATTTGCTTTGAACTTATTTACTCTTGTGACGTACTCTGGTTAATTATAATTAGTTTAGTTATTATTCTTTTGTGTTTATTTATCATGTTTTCATATGAACCCATGATGACGATAAGCGCTATAATGGGCTAATCGTGATCATGGGGTCGTAACGGATTTACTATGGAATTCTTTAGTTAGTTGTTTAATACCTTAGTGTATGATGATTTTATGATATCTAGTATTGGTTGTGCGTATTCGTCTTATGTGCGTCGCGAACATATAAGATAGGGTGTTAATCTCTTGTGAAGCGACGGTGGATCTCGTGATTTAGAACTTGTCATGCTAGCATAGGTTCATGTATGATGTTGCATGATTAGTGGGTAACTCTAACCATTTTATTCGTCATGTGTAATCAAAAGGAATAACTTGTGCTTAAATCATTATGTTGTCAATTTCTGTAGACATATAGGGACTCAACATAATTGATGCCTATTCAACTTCTATCTTAATTGTGGATGTTTGGTAGAATGGTATTAGTACAATGAAAGTTGGCTTTTATCAGTATCGTGTTATTCGATTAATATCATCGTTGTTGCATGTCGGCGAGTATGCCGGAAAATAGAATGGCGGGCTTACCGGAAAAGAAGCTCGGCGGCGCCTACAGGGGAGCCGGAAAAACAGAACAAGAAAAAGGAAGATCTCGGGAGAGAAAGTGTGAAGAGAGGGGGAGGTATACAGGAGAGATTGAGGGATAAAAAAAAGAGATTGAAGATAGAGACCGACGAGACTAGCAGGGAAGAAGGCGGTGGTACCGCGTTTTATTTTTATTAACAGAACCTTTCAATTGCTGCCACGTTTCAAGTCAGTACATATAAACCTAACACGTGTCCTGGTTTGTACTGTAGTTCCCGATTTTGTTCGCGTTTTGCAAAATAACGAACAACTTTAGTGGTAAAATTTTACCCTAAAATTACCAAAATAGTTTTAAAATATCACAAATAATTCGTAATTATTAAAAATAATTTTTTCGTAATTTTCAAAGTATATTTGAAATGTAACTCATATCCGTATTTAACAATTAATGATCTGAGCTGCACTTAAAATAATTTCAGAAAATCACGGAAACAGTCTTAAAATGTTAGAAATATCCCGAAGTTTATAAAAACGTAATTTTCAGAATTTTAGAACAATTTTCGAAGTGCACTTTATACCCGCTTTTTAACAATTAAACGAAATAACGCGCGGGTGAAATTAATCCCGAAAATTTCCAAAATAATTTTAAAATTCTCAGAATATTATAAACGTAGAAAATTATGAATTTTGTGATTTTGGAGAAACTCTGGGATTAAATACGGATTTTACGAGTAAAAGAAATCAGAAAATTATTTAAAGATAAATAATCAATAAAATATTGATTTCTCAATTTTATAAAATCCTAAAAATAATTATTGTAATTATAAAATCATAAAAAAAATTAGGGACACTTCAAATATTTATACAAATAAATTTACATTAAATCCACTTTAAAAGTGAAACAATCCAATACAATTCCTTAATTAATCACGCGAACAACCTGGTACATCATAAATCACACCTAGATAATAATCAACAACACATAGCGGTTGTAATAACCCCAATTTTTGGGAAATTTTTGCAACCCTTATGAATAGTGTTTTTGCTGAATGAGAAAACTTTTCATGCCACACTATGTAGGGGTTCTGATATGGATATTCTGAGATTTTATTAGTACTTTATATGGGATATAAGTGTATGTAAAGATCGTCAGAATCCAAATCCGAACACTTTGATTTTTCCCGGAAATACACTAGATACGGAAAGATTTGAGAAAAAGGTAACAGGATAAAATGGATTTAAATTAAAGGATTATAGGAGAGGATCATAAAAGGAATATAATATATTGAGAAAGATTAAGGGAACCTAAGTAATAAGATCCCGGGTATGATCCTTCAAACGATAAACGAAAACGAAAGTTAAGCGAACCGTATAACAGATCAGCGGTCATTAGGCAAACAATTAGGAAGTTAATCAAAGAGATTAAAGAGGATGATGTCACCCAACCAATGAGAAGAGGACAAGGAGGGGAGGATGACATCATGAAGATGACACAAGCATGACATGGGAAGGAAGGAGATGTGGTGGCTTTTTAACCACACAAAATCAAGGGCAACTAGGTAATTTACTAAAACAAACACAAAAATCAAACCAACCAAGCCAAGCAAATCATTTTTCATCAAAATCAAAAAGAAACCAAGGCATTGTTCTTCATGCTCTCGGCCAAAACAGAACCAGAACACTAAAACTGCTGTATCTCCTTCATTTCTCACTCAAATATTGTGTTCTATAGCTCATTGGAAAGGTATTGAGATGGCCTACAACTCTTGTTCACAAGTCTCGTCCAAATAATCAAGGTAAGACCCTCATTTTTACAGTTCTTTAAATCGGACTTTTAGAAACTTCAAAGCCTAACTTTGTGTTCTTGATTTCTTTGGAAAGATCAAGCTTGTAGGAGGCTCCCTAAGGCTTACTAGCAACTTAACACCTCCCAAGGAAGGTATAAACTTCAAACCCTAGCCTTTACTTTATTTGTTAGTAAGTTTAATGGTTGGTGTTGTGAAATGAGAAGCATGGATTGTGATTATTAGTAGTTTGGTTTGATTTGGAAGTGTTTTTGGTAATTGAAGCTTGATTATAGTTCATAGGTCTTGATTGTGGTTGTTTGAGTTGAAAACCTTGGAGATTATGGACTGATGTGGTATGGTTTAGGTGAAGTTTTGTTGTATTGATGGTTATGAGTTGGTTGGTGGTTAATTGGAGTAGTTTAAACATTGGTAATCGCGTAAACATAGCCGTCGTAACGTCCGATTTTCTTTGGACTGTTTTTGTGCATAATATTAGGACCCGAGAACCCCCTGCTAGATTATGACCACTGCCATGTTTAGATAGCTCATGTTACGAGCTTCGTTTTGATATGTAGTTCGTTCGATTCCGATGCACGGTTTAGGAGAAACGACCGTTTCAAGTAACGGCGTTTCGCGAACGAAACTTTTCCCCTCGCCTTACTTTGAAACATAGGTTAAAGACCAAAAAGGGTTAATTAATGCATGAAACATTTATGATAAGTGTGTTTGGTAGTTGGTAAGACACTCGCGAAGGAATCGCCTTAAAACTCGTAAAGGTTAAATTATTAAAAATGGTGGAGCCGAGGGTACTCGAGTGACTTAAGAGAATCAGTAAGCGCAAAACGAGCGTTAGAGTCTGAGTTGGTTAGAGTATAGATTTACAAGTGACTTTGGTTTAATTCCAACTTACTTGTTGTTTATAGGTTACCAGACTCGTCCCGAGCCATTCGTAACCCCCAGTCGCTCAGGCAAGTTTTCTACCCGATATACTGTTGTTGTGATGTAAATATATGTATATGCATTATCTTGTGATAGTGCATGATTGTTATTAGCAAATTTTGCGATATATTGGAGCATGCTGATATGGTATATATGCATGCCTGTTTCGCATTCTTTCCATATATATCTGTTGATTCAGTTGATAATACCTATGCTAGAGGATAGCGGTAATTTGCATATACCCTTAGTACAGGGACCCAAAGGTGAAAATATTTCTAAAACCGGGAGTCGAGGATCCCGAGTAGATTTTGTATATATGGATATAAATATATATATATATATTTATACTTATATATATATATATGGTCATAGTTTTCAAAACTATTAATCGAATAAGGTTTATTCGATAACTTTAACTTTATTTTATTATTGAATATTATTTTGAATATTCATCCGAGGACTTATGACTCCTTTATTTTATTATTGAATATTATTTCGAATATTCATTCGAGGACTTATGACTCCTTTTATTTTATATTAAATAAATATTATTTTGAATATTCATTCGAGGGCTTATGACTCAGTTTATATTGTTTAATGAATATTTTTGAATATTCATTTGAGGATCTATGACTCCGATTATTTGTTGAGATTTGTTCTTTATTTTATTAAAGAATAAGGTGTAAATAATCAAACTTATTTTCGATTATTCAAATAAAGATATTACTTTCGTATAAGTATATCTTTGATTATTTGCTATTCATTTCAAGTATAAGTTTTAATACTTCTACTTCAATTATTTTATAAAGATTATTCTTTATGGGAATATTATTTAAATAATAATATTCAGACATTTTCTAAATATTCTGGGGACTGATTTACTTCATTAAATCAGCTTCACTCCAAACATTCTTAAAAATGTTTTGCGAGTCTTCAAAATGATTTTTTTAAAAAGTTAGAGCGGATCCCAAAACTCATTTTTTTAAGATCCTCCTTTCGAAGGGGATTTAAATACTCGCTCAAAACCTGAGGGATCCGGCTCTGTGGTGTGTTTTATATTCGCAACAAGGTTGCTGTTTTGATAAATGAATTGATTACTTACCCAACACTCGGGAAGTAAAATTCTTGGAACAAGTTAATCCATTAACAGGCATCGCCTGGAAAATATCGGTGAGTTCTCCTTTCCAAATAGATACGACTTCTTGGTGAAGCCGTATCAACAAGTTTCTACTTGGGGAAAGTGGGGACAAGCTTTACGTTTCAGAGTCATGGATTTCATCTGAACTAGGAGTGGCGTAAGTGGCCGAGTAGCGCCGGCCCAGCCTTATTATATTGGCCCAAATGGCCTGGAAGTTCCGCTAAGGCGGTCCATTCCTTAGGAGTTCAGTGTTCGGTTGACAAGTAAATCTGACAGGTTCTCCTCTACATGTAGAAAATGGTGGGGTTGTACTACTACGACTGATCATCGTAAGTGGTCTTCCTGGCGCGGCAAACTCCCGTAATGAGTTCATCATCCAATTGGATAATTTCTGCAACACTACCCAGAGCACTTCGATAGAAAGGCTACGGTTGGGCGATTGTTGACTGTTGGCAGGGTCAAGTTTTCAAAATGATGTTTACATCAAATGAAGTATCTCGTAACTTCATTTTATTTTGATAATATTTTAAAGATTTAATCTATTCAAATCTTGCCTTATAGTCTCATCTATGTGATGAACTTTTGAAGCTAATTATAACTTGAACGGTGGTAGTTCAAGTAGTATTTGGGAAAGATATAAGTATATTGGGGTATCTTGTAACTTCATCTTTTAAACTTATATCTAATTAATAATTGTCTTATGAATGACAAAGATTTTCAGAAAAATGTTGAGACAAGGTTAGATATATGAGATCACCTTGCAACGATATTTTTTTTATACAGTTATACACTGGGACTTTGTGTATATTGTGTATGGAAGAGGACTTCCAATATTTTGAAAAGTATATATGTATATATATATATACTTAATATTTTGCGACTTCATCGCATTAAGATATCAACTTGGTTCATTTCTTTTGACCAAGACTTTCATGAGTACTATGAGAAGGCTCATATATTGTTAATCATTATACATATTATTTTGGTGGGCTTGCTGCTCACCCTTGCTTTCTTCTTTCATCACACAACATCAGATAGACAAGATGAACCGGACCAAGCTCCCGATTCACAAGAGGTTAGGAGACGTTCCGCAGTTTTCTAGAAGCACTGATGCCGCCATAGCTGAGGTAGGAACTACCAATAGGCTAGGCTTTCAACTTTTGATGTATCAGATTATGTATATTTATGAATTGTAATAATGGCAAAGAAATGTAAATTTATTCAGAAACCTGTTTAAGGTGTATTGGCATATAATTGTGGAATAAAATGACTTGTGATTATTTTTGGATATTCATCTCTGAGACTATAACTTGTGGTGTGTGTGTTTATTGTGGGGTCACAGTACAGAGTAGTTGATTATTTATTAAGATTGGGTGTTGTTAAGGGAAATGGAACTCGTGACAACCCGGATCCCCGACCCCGGATTTGGGGGTGTTACAGAAATGGTATCAGAGCTAAGCGTTATAAACCTCAGAGATGATGTGACGTTAAGATAATAAGTTCACTAAGATAATAAGAACTCTTGCCAAGTTCATAGTCGGGCTACCTAACGTAGTACCGACAGTTAAAACCCTTATGGGAACCCTTATAAATATCGTAATAGAAGCGTAGTTCGTTATCATAGATGGTAGCGGGACTCCGAACCCTGAGGTTGAGGAGCAACAGTGCGATGATGTTTTATTACTAATTGGAGATCAGATTGTGGATCCGATAGAGTGTCCTAATGCAGGACCGGATGATGTTGATATTGAGGATGTAGCGATTGAGGATGTTGTCCTAGAAGGGATAGTTGCTGAGGAGGATCCCATGGAGGATCCTGACAAGAATGAATAAAGGACCACTGATGAATTGATGACCATGGTTAGGTCGACTACCAGAGGTAGGATTGGCCGGTCACTACCAGAGGTTCGTTCAAGTTTGTAAAGATAGTAGCCCCTTTGAAGCGGCTTACTCGTAAGACTAAGAAGTTTGAATGGACAGAGAAATACGAGAAAAGATTTTAACAACTAAAGCAAAGGTTGGTGGCGACCCATATGTTGGCATTTTCGGATGAAAAAGGAGATTTTGTGAATTGTAGTGACGCTTCGCATAAGGAATTAGGGTGCTTCTTATACAGCACAGCAAGGTAATCGCGTACGCGTCAAGATAATTAAGGGAATATAAAATTCGATATCCCCACCTATGAGCTTGGGCTCATGGCAATAGTTTTGCCCTAAATATTGGAGGCACTACTTGTATGGAGAGAAGTGCGAGAATTACCTAAGCCATAAGTGCTCTAGTACATTTTCACACAGAAAAGAGCTCAACATGTGCCAAATGAGGCGGTTAGAGCTAATCAAGGATTACGATTATGAGATTCCTTATCATTCGGGGAAAGCCAATGTGGTGGCTGATGCCCTTAGTAAAAAGGAGAGACTCAAGATGATAATGTCTTCGAGAGAGTTTATAAGAGATTTTGAGAAGATGGAAATAGAAGTGAAGGTAACCGGAGCCGGTGCCGAAAAGCTGTTTGAGATTGCAATAGAGACCGAATTATTGGAAAAGAGCATATTGTGCCAGAAAAAGGTGATGAATGAAGGCAGAGAGCTAACAAATAAATATGAGATTAATACCGAGAAAGATGATAAGGGAATAATGAGGTATTCCTATAGAATTTGGGTTCCGAAAGTTCAAGAGCTTAAGGATGAGAACTTAGATGAGAGCCATAGTTTGAGGAATAGGATTTAGGGCAAACCCTGAATGTGATAGTCAGGGAGGTTGCCATTAAGAAAGAAAGAACCCATAACATAATAGAGTGGAAAACAAGGTTTTTAATGTATAAGATAACCCCGAGTATGGGAGAAGGATGAAACATTTCATACTAAGGAAACAGAAAGTCAAGTAAGGAAAGGAGACCCGAGACGGTACTCCTATACGGCAATTTATGGACCTGTCTAGACAGAACTTAGACTATTATCCCCAACCACCACCTTGAGGAAACAATGTGGTAGGAAATTCTTTCAGGACCTTTAAGTCTCTAAGTTCTCAGAGTTCCAAGGAACAGGTTGACCTAGTCGAGGCAAGAGCCTGGCTAAAGGAAATAGAGGAATCATTTGAGATTCTGAATGATTGATGAATCACAAAAGACTGTTTTTGTCACTTACCCTCCTAAGAGAGAGACCACCCGCTGGTGAAAGGCCAAGGAAGGCACGAAGCAAGAGATTATAATAAACTGATTTAAGTTCAGTCAATTGTTTTCGGGAAAGTAATTCCCAAAGATAAGGAGATAGTGTAAAAGCTTTGGAGCTAGAACAAAAGTGGATGAGTATGATGAATTATGAATCTAAGTTGTAAAAGTTATCAAGATTCGTTCTGAGGACACGAATCCAGAATGACGGGATATTTGAAATCAATGCTTATGTTGCGTTGGTTCATGAAATAATGATAAGAGAAAGGAAAAAAAAAAGAAACTGAAGTGGAAAGGAATATAAAGGCAATAGAGTTTGAGGAATGATAAGGAAGTTGGGTATGAGGAAACCCTAAAGACTCGCAGCAATAGAAATAGAAAAGTATGTAATCGTTAGGATGAGGGTGATTCACCATGAGTTAAATTGATGGTTGAAGGCATAAGAGATAAATATATTTTATCCCCTGTAAGTTGGGAGGATTCGAGGAAACCTTGAGATAGTTCGAAGGATAAATAATGAGACGCTGATAGACTGAGGAGGCAAGGAAGTAAGAAATTAGGAAAAATTGGATGAAGGAAGTGACTTTCAAGGATGTGAAGTGTAAGACCGGTAGCATGATACCCAGAAAGGGAGACGCCAGATATGAGAGATATCCCAACATTGAGATGACTATTGAGATAAACAACAAAAGTAAATAAGGAATTATTAAGAAGAAGTTCACGTTAAACACGACCAATATCTTCCAGAACATCCTTGTTATCGTTACCAAATTAGGCAAGACAAGCGGATAACCGTTGTTATCTTTTGGAGGCCATATTGATTGACCCCATTTTGAATACAGATGTTATTGTGAAATTAGGCATATACTATCGAGGTGGGAATGATTGAATAAGACACCCTTGTCAGGGATATATGACTTGATTTATCCATGGAAGGATGCAGGTACCTTTTAAAGGTGGAATTAAGGATAGAACATCGGTAACTTAAAATGAATCCTAGGGGAATGCATAAAGGTTGGCATTTCACCCTTAATAGGGACATCATGAGTTTTGACAGTATGATTTGGAAAGGGGTTAAGGTAACAACAACCTTTAAGAATCAGTGGAGAAATTTTTCAGAAGTATATAGACAATGGTTCTAGTAATAGTAAATGGTATTTTGATATGCCCTGTATCTAGGGAATACAGGAGGAACGATTGAAGGATAACCTTAGAGGTTTTACAAGGAGAAATATAATATTCAAAATTCTCAAGAATAGAAATGTTGATAAAGGAAATATGACGTAATTATAATGTTGCCAAGTGAGGCACGTGTTAAACCACGAGAAAGTATGAATCGAACCAGTAAAGGTCGAAATTGTTCAGGGCAATTAGGACCTAAGATAAAAGATGTTCTAAGTATGATTGAGAGTCAGTCGTGACAGTGATTAACCTCTAAAGATTGAGGCAATAACTTATGGAAAAATGGTGATATTTTTTTTTATTTACTCATCAGATATTAAAAAAAAGCATTTTCACATAAGCTGTGATTGAAATAAGGTAGAAAATTTATTTGGAGGTGGTTAAAATGACATTGACTGTAAGGAAATTTTACTATTAGGAAAGGCCAAAGAGGTGGCCGACACTTTAAAGGTAAGAGGATAATTATAGGCGCGTGTGCCAAAGGAATACAGTGATGATGGTTGAAGCCGGGAAGGTTGTATTACGGTTCGGAAGATTGATATTCCTTCTGATGACTGTGCAATACTCAACTGTAATAGTAGTTGGGTAAAGGTTTAATTCGTGTAATCGCCATTAGCGGGCTATCTATCTTAGAAGGTCCTATCTTGAGAATAATCCAGGACCATATTTCAAAAAGGACTAAACGAACCTTTGAGTTAAGTCTTCTATTGAAGGCATATGATTAAGAATGGTATTAACCTGCTATCGTTGCTTTGACTGAAACTCTTCTGCACTTTTATCTGCTTCATGTCATGTATGTATGTCAGGATCAGGAGTGTTCTTCATGAATCATGAATGGTGATTATGTTACCTCCTTAGAAGGATTTGATACGACATGTATGGACTCCGTATGGTTAGATATTAAGATTTTATGGAACGTGAAGGACGACAGTAGGTCAGTGGTGGGCCATAGTAATGTAGCAATGATTCTGCGAGTAATGAGCTGATTACAACCGTGAGAGTTGTATTGGAATGGATGTTGAGATTGAGTACCACTAATCGGGTCGTGGTAGGGTATAAGTTATCATTGATAGACTAATTAAGTAGAGTATCTACCTATTGAATATTTATTCTTTCTTATCAATAGAGAGTCGTATTATTATATGAGGAAGGTTGCGGTGCAAGCATAGAACTCTAGTAACGGTGATGTCTAAAATGAGATCCCAGGTTCGATTTTCGAAATCGAGGGAGTTTCAAAGGTGATTGTGTATAAGCTCGAGGAAGAGCATGGGTCCATAGAATGATGGACGGAATAGAAATATTTAGGCATGGGAAATACGATGCTATAATACTTGATGCTGATATAAATACGTATATGTTTTATTCTCCTATGACAAACCTCTATAGTTCAGAGGTAGGTTCCAAGCCAGATATTTTGTGGCAGTATATTTTTTTTATATATACAATTCTCTTCAGTTCGTTCTTTTCTCTTCTTTTCATTTCATGTAAGTTGAGAAGAACAACCCTTCCAGAAGGGGAGGTATTGCCGAATGACTGTCTATCTGTGTGATAGAAGCCTAGTAGGATACCAACTATTGTTTAATTGCTTGTCAAGTACTAAAGGCTGGCCACCTTCTGTACTAACTATGCGAGATAACAAGTGTTCATGATCATAGTGATCTCTCAATAAATTCTTTTACTTCTATATGAAGGATTAAGCTTTCGAAAATAGAAACAGCTGAAAAAGGAGTAGTAAAGTTATGGTGGTATTCAGAATGGGAACACATTCGTAATACTAAGGTTGACGTGGTTATTAAAAGGTTATAGAACGCTAACGAGCAAAAGTATAACCAGTATAATATTAGGAACGGAAGGTAGTAGCGATTACGAACTCGAAAAGAATGGGTATTGAGAAGCAAAAGCTCTAATGCTAAACGCTATAATGAGAGTCTGTGCAATAGACTTGAAAAAAATTGGAATGATCACTTAACGCGGATTTAGTTATATCACGACAATAGATCATATGTCATTATCAAGGTGTCACCTTATGAGATCCTTGAGGGAAGATAATGTCGATCTCCCTTATGTTAGGATGAATTTGTAGAGCGCAAGATGCTCGGACCCGCAGTAGTCCAAAGGACCAGGGATATAATAGATCTAATCAGAGGACGGCTGGTAGTAACCCAAGATGGACATAAGATGTATGCTGATTTGACTCAAAAAGGACAAAGAGTATGAAATAGGGGGCCTAGTAATGTTATAGGTATCCCCTTGGAAACCCTTGAAAAAGGATTGATGAGGTTCGGAAAGAAAGGAAAGCTAAGTCTACAATTTGTTGGACCCTTGGATATATTAAGACGTTTGGGAAGTTAGCATATGAGCTAGCCCTACCCCCGAACCTGTAGCAAGTTCATAACGTGTTCCACGTATCAATGTTAAGGAAGTGTAATTCGGATGCCAGACAAATAGGGGCATATGAGGCATAGACATGCAACCAGACGTAACCTATATGGAGCAACCAGGAAGGGTATAGAGTAAAAAGGAACGAGTGCTTAGGAGAAGGGTTATCAAACTAGTAAGAGTTTGATGGTAGAACCACAATGTGGGAAAATTTACTCGAGAGTTAGAAAGTGCAATGCTAAGAGAGTATCCCTATTCATTTTCTATCTGATTCCGGGACGGAATCCTTTTAAGGAGGGGAGACTGTAATAACCCCAATTTTTGGGAAATTTTTGAAACCCTTATGAATAGTGTTTTTGCTGAATGAGAAAACTTTTCATGCCACACTATGTAGGGGTTCTGATATGGATATTCTGAGATTTTATTAGTACTTTATATGGGATATAAGTGTATGTAAAGATCGTCAGAATCCAAATCCGAACACTTTGATTTTTCCCGGAAATACACTAGATACGGAAAGATTTGAGAAAAAGGTAACAGGATAAAATGGATTTAAATTAAAGGATTATAGGAGAGGATCATAAAAGGAATATAATATATTGAGAAAGGTTAAGGGAACCTAAGTAATAAGATCCCGGGTATGATCCTTCAAACGATAAACGAAAACGAAAGTTAAGCGAACCGTATAACAGATCAGCGGTCATTAGGCAAACAATTAGGAAGTTAATCAAAGGGATTAGAGAGGATGATGTCACCCAACCAATGAGAAGAGGACAAGGAGGGGAGGATGACATCATGAGGATGACACAAGCATGACATGGGAAGGAAGGAGATGTGGTGGCTTTTTAACCACACAAAATCAAGGGCAACTAGGTAATTTACTAAAACAAACACAAAAATCAAACCAACCAAGCCAAGCAAATCATTTTTCATCAAAATCAAAAAGAAACCAAGGCATTGTTCTTCATGCTCTCGGCCAAAACAGAACCAGAACACTAAAACTGCTGTATCTCCTTCATTTCTCACTCAAATATTGTGTTCTATAGCTCATTGGAAAGGTATTGAGATGGCCTACAACGCTTGTTCACAAGTCTCGTCCAAATAATCATGGTAAGACCCTCATTTTTACAGTTCTTTAAATCGGACTTTTAGAAACTTCAAAGCCTAACTTTGTGTTCTTGATTTCTTTGGAAAGATCAAGCTTGTAGGAGGCTCCCTAAGGCTTCCTAGCAACTTAACACCTCCCAAGGAAGGTATAAACTTCAAACCCTAGCCTTTACTTTATTTGTTAGTAAGTTTAATGGTTGGTGTTGTGAAATGAGAAGCATGGATTGTGATTATTAGTAGTTTGGTTTGATTTGGAAGTGTTTTTGGTAATTGAAGCTTGATTATAGTTCATAAGTCTTGATTGTGGTTGTTTGAGTTGAAAACCTTGGAGATTATGGACTGATGTGGTATGGTTTAGGTGAAGTTTTGTTGTATTGATGGTTATGAGTTGGTTGGTGGTTAATTGGAGTAGTTTAAACATTGGTAATCGCGTAAACATAGCCGTCGTAACGTCCGATTTTCTTTGGACTGTTTTTGTGCATAATATTAGGACCCGAGAACCCCCTGCTAGATTATGACCACTGCCATTTTTAGATAGCTCATGTTACGAGCTTCGTTTTGATATGTAGTTCGTTCGATTCCGATGCACGGTTTAGGAGAAACGACCGTTTCAAGTAACGGCGTTTCGCGAACGAAACTTTTCCCCTCGCCTTACTTTGAAACATAGGTTAAAGACCAAAAAGGGTTAATTAATGCATGAAACATTTATGATAAGTGTGTTAGGCAGTTGGTAAGACACTCGCGAAGGAATCGCCTTAAAACTCGTAAAGGTTAAATTATTAAAAATGGTGGAGCCGAGGGTACTCGAGTGACTTAAGAGAATCAGTAAGCGCAAAACGAGCGTTAGAGTCTGAGTTGGTTAGAGTATAGATTTACAAGTGACTTTAGTTTAATTCCAACTTACTTGTTGTTTATAGGTTACCAGACTCGTCCCGAGCCATTCGTAACCCCCAGTCGCTCAGGCAAGTTTTCTACCCGATATACTGTTGTTGTGATGTAAATATATGTATATGTATTATCTTGTGATAGTGCATGATTGTTATTAGCAAATTTTGCGATATATTGGAGCATGCTGATATGGTATATATGCATGCTTGTTTCGCATTCTTTCCATATATATATCTGTTGATTCAGTTGATAATACCTATGCTAGAGGATAGCGGTAATTTGCATATACCCTTAGTACGGGGACCCAAAGGTGAAAATATTTCTAAAACCGGGAGTCGAGGATCCCGAGTAGATTTTGTATATATGGATATAAATATATATATATATATTTATACTTATATATATATATATGGTCATAGTTTTCAAAACTATTAATCGAATAAGGTTTATTCAATAACTTTAACTTTATTTTATTATTGAATATTATTTTGAATATTCATCCGAGGACTTATGACTCCTTTATTTATTATTGAATATTATTTCGAATATTCATTCGAGGACTTATGACTCCTTTTATTTTATATTAAATGAATATTATTTTGAATATTCATTCGAGGGCTTATGACTCAGTTTATATTGTTTAATGAATATTTTTGAATATTCATTTGAGGATCTATGACTCCGATTATTTGCTGAGATTTGTTCTTTATTTTATTAAAGAATAAGGTGTAAATAATCAAACTTATTTTCGATTATTCAAATAAAGATATTACTTTCGTATAAGTATATCTTTGATTATTTGCTATTCATTTCAAGTATAAGTTTTAATACTTCTACTTCAATTATTTTATAAAGATTATTCTTTATGGGAATATTATTTAAATAATAATATTCAGACATTTTCTAAATATTCTGGGGACTGATTTACTTCATTAAATCAGCTTCACTCCAAACATTCTTAAAAATGTTTTGCGAGTCTTCAAAATGATTTTTTTAAAAAGTTAGAGCGGATCCCAAAACTCATTTTTTTAAGATCCTCCTTTCGAAGGGGATTTAAATACTCGCTCAAAACCTGAGGGATCCGGCTCTGTGGTGTGTTTTATATTCGCAACAAGGTTGCTGTTTTGATAAATGAATTGATTACTTACCCAACACTCGGGAAGTAAAATTCTTGGAACAAGTTAATCCATTAACAGGCATCGCCTGGGAAATATCGGTGAGTTCTCCTTTCCAAATAGATACGACTTCTTGGTGAAGCCGTATCAACAAGTTTCTACTTGGGGAAAGTGGGGACAAGCTTTACGTTTCAGAGTCATGGATTTCATCTGAACTAGGAGTGGCGTAAGTGGCCGAGTAGCGCCGGCCCAGCCTTATTATATTGGCCCAAATGGCCTGGAAGTTCCGCTAAGGAGGTCCATTCCTTAGGAGTTCAGTGTTCGGTTGACAAGTAAATCCGACAGGTTCTCCTCTACATGTAGAAAATGGTGGGGTTGTACTACTACGACTGATCATCGTAAGTGGTCTTCCTGGCGCGGCAAACTCCCGTAATGAGTTCATCATCCAATTGGATAATTTCTGCAACACTACCCAGAGCACTTCGATAGAAAGGCTACGGTTGGGCGATTGTTGACTGTTGGCAGGGTCAAGTTTTCAAAATGATGTTTACATCAAATGAAGTATCTCGTAACTTCATTTTATTTTGATAATATTTTAAAGATTTAATCTATTCAAATCTTGCCTTATAGTCTCATCTATGTGATGAACTTTTGAAGCTAATTATAACTTGAACGGTGGTAGTTCAAGTAGTATTTGGGAAAGATATAAGTATATTGGGGTATCTTGTAACTTCATCTTTTAAACTTATATCTAATTAATAATTGTCTTATGAATGACAAAGATTTTCAGAAAAATGTTGAGACAAGGTTAGATATATGAGATCACCTTGCAACGATATTTTTTTTTATACAGTTATACACTGGGACTTTGTGTATATTGTGTATGGAAGAGGACTTCCAATATTTTGAAAAGTATATATGTATATATATATATACTTAATATTTTGCGACTTCATCGCATTAAGATATCAACTTGGTTCATTTCTTTTGACCAAGACTTTCATGAGTACTATGAGAAGGCTCATATATTGTTAATCATTATACATATTATTTTGGTGGGCTTGCTGCTCACCCTTGCTTTCTTCTTTCATCACACAACATCAGATAGACAAGATGAACTGGACCAAGCTCCCGATTCGCAAGAGGTTAGGAGACGTTCCGCAGTTTTCTAGAAGCACTGATGCCGCCATAGCTGAGGTAGGAACTACCAATAGCTAGGCTTTCAACTTTTGATGTATCAGATTATGTATATTTATGAATTGTAATAATGGCAAAGAAATGTAAATTTATTCAGAAACCTGTTTAAGGTGTATTGGCATATAATTGTGGAATAAAACGACTTGTGATTATTTTTGGATATTCATCTCTGAGACTATAACTTGTGGTGTGTGTGTTTATTGTGGGGTCACAGTACAGAGTAGTTAATTATTTATTAAGATTGGGTGTTGTTAAGGGAAATGGAACTCGTGACAACCCGGATCCCCGACCCCGGATTTGGGGGTGTTACAGCGGTCAAAACCAGTACACATATTTTATTTAATAATTTCCATAATAATCACATATTTAAATAATTAAAAAATACACGGGTCGTTATAGGCAGCTCCCCCTAAATAGATGAGGGAGCTTCAAGGAATGTGCTCTCCTTGTGTGTGCCTTCCTTATTTCTCCTTCTATACACTTGAATTTGTTCAAGTGATAGTTGTGCAGACTCTATACAGGGTGCATTTGGGCTAATGCTCTTTTCAATTGAGACATCCTTTTGAGAGGGTGCCTTTAGAGTCTGTTTAAGTCCCTTGTTTACAACTACATCCTTTTGAGAGGATGCAGATGTGGCTTGAGAGGTCAGCTCTAAGTTTTTAGCCTTCTTTGGTTTCTTGACCAAGGGTGACTCAGTTTTTGTGTTTTCCTCACCACTCTCATTTATGATTGTTAGGGTTGCCTGCTTTCTCTTCTTTTTACTCACTTTACCGTTTTGAGAGGATAAAGTGGTTGGTTCCCTAGCTTCTAGTGGTATAGATGAAGTGGTCTCATCTTGGGAAGGCCCCTATTGGTTATCCTGTATTTGTACCTCTACAGGTTCAGGGACCATAGTTGTACTAGATTGTGTATTTGATCTCATATCAGGCATGGTTAAGGGTAAGTCTTAAACCTCTCTATCATAAATGGAGTGATTTTAGACTCACAGTTACCTTGTTCTTTGTAGTAAGTGAGCCAAATATGATTTTGGATACTTGCTTACAATTGCCTATTTTTGTGCTGTCTATACCATTCAGCAAATGTAAGTCTGATACTTTATGATTTAAAGTAGACATAATAAATCTATGAAAGAAAATTTCCTTACCTCTTGCAGCTAGGGGCATTGTTAGCCTGGTAGCAAGTTCTTCCAGGATCAATAGACCAACATTTAAGTGTCTGTTGTGGGCTATTGAGAACACCAGCTTCTGCACCACACTTGAGATGTTGTCATATCCTGTCTTTCTGCATGTGAAGGCCCTCACTATAGAATCAAACACAAAGGACCATTCCTTCCTTAGGTTTATTTTGTTCAGACTTGCTAGATTGATCCTTCCATCATTGTTGATGAAATCCATGAACTCAACAAGCTCATCTTGTGTTGGCACCTCCACCAGATTTGTAGTTGGAAGACCCAAGGCTGCATTCATATCTTGCTCATTAAACTCTAATTATTGGTGTTGGATATATTTGAGATGTCATGTTTAATATGTTTCATGTTTAGTTTTCAGATCTTAACTAACAGGAAATATCAGTACCACTGGAATCAGGACTTACTGAAAGTCAGGACTTAAGGATATCAGGACTTAGATTATCAGAAGATAATATCAGAAGATGGATATCAGAACTTAAGTACTGGAGGACTAACAGTTAAGGAAGGAAGCTGATTCACAGGAAAGAAGATCGAGACTAATACAAGAAGAAGATATGCATGGAAAGAGTTAGAGGACTAGAAGAATTAAATAAGATATCTGGTTGATATATTTTAGAAGACAGAATTATATTCCATATCAACTAGAAGTTATCTTGTAACTGTGTGTCTATATAAACACAGACATAGGTTTACTCTATAAGAGTTACGATCATCGAGAAGATCATATATTGTAACCTAGCAGCTCTCGTGATATTTGTTCATCACTGAGAAAGAACAGTTCCATTGTAACAGAGTTTGTTATATCGAATACATCTGTTTTCTGTTACTTGTGCTTTAAATCGATTTGATTATGTTCTACACTGTATTCAACCCCCTTCTACAGTGATGTGTGACCTAACAAGTGGTATCAGAGCCCATCTGTTAATACACATACAGTAAAGATCTAAAACAATCATGTCTGAAGAAGCTAAAAATCCAACCAAGCCCGCTAAAACTGAAGAAACTCCAAAGACTCAAACCCATAGTCGATATGAAACTATCAGGGTTCCCATGCTGAGACTGTGTGAGTATCCCATATGGAAAGTGAAGATGGCTATGTTTCTGGAAGCTACAGATCCAGATTACCTTGACAGAATTAATGAAGGACCGCATAAGCCAACTAAGCTCTCTGTTGTAGTTGCAGATCATCCAGCAAAGACCATACCAAAGGAGAAAAGTGAATACACAGCTGAAGATATCTCATCCATTGCCAAGGATGCAAAGGTAAGGCATTTGCTGCATAGTTACATTGATAATGGCATGTCAAATAGGGTAATTCGATGCAAGACTGCAAAGGAGATATGGGATGCTTTGGAGACAAGGTGTCAGGGAACTGATGCAATCAATAAAAACAGGAGGACTATACTCACTCAAGAGTACGAGCACTTTGACTCAAAAAGTGATGAGTCATTAACTGACTTATATGACAGGTTTGTCAAACTCTTGAATGATCTGTCACTGGTGGACAAGGAATATGACATTGAAGATTCAAATCTAAAATTCCTTTTAGCTCTTCCTGAAAGTTGGGATTTGAAAGCTACTATTATAAGAGATAACTATGCTCTTGATGAAACTACTCTTGATGAAATTTATGGAATGCTCAAGACTTATGAACTTGAGATGGATCAAAGAAGCAAGAGACATGGGAGAAAGTCAAGAACATTTGCTCTTAATGCTGAGGAGGAATCCCCCAAAGTGGCTATCTCAAAGAAAGAAAAGGAAAGGCTCTCATCATAAAGTCTGATTCAGAAACTGAAAGTCTACCTGAAGTAGATGTTGATGAAGAGATGATGAGGTTGTGTGCTCTTATGGTGAAGGGTATCACAAAGATAGCCTACAGGAAATTCAGAAGAGGAAAGATGTTTTCCAGGAAAGGAAGAAGTTCTGATAGGAAGGGTTTTAGAAAATCAGAAGGCAAAGGAGGAAAGTCTGACAGAGGAGATTACTCAAATGTCAAATGCTACAACTGTGGTAAGAAATGCCATATATCTCCTGACTGCAAGAAAGGAAAGAGTGACAAAGGCAAGGCACTTGTCACAAAGAAGAAAAGCCAGACACCTCAGATTCTAAAGATGAGGAGAACTATGCCTTGATGGCAAATGCTGATAGCAGTTCTGATCCTGCTGAGTTAAAGGTACCTCAAACAACTTATGCCTTTCATACTGATGATATTACTGAGTTGAGATTATATCTTAAAACCATGTTTATTAGCTATAGATATCAATCTTTAACATGTGCAAGATTAACTTCTGAAAATTTTGCTTTTAAAAAGAGGAATGATTATTTAGAAAAAGAGTTGGTTATATTCCATCAAACTCAGAAGGATAGAGATGATGCTTTCTATGTGAGAGATGAAGTGCTAATAATGAATAAATCTCTAAAAACTGAGTTAGAAAAGGAGAGAGAGATTATCAGGACGTGGACTAACTCTGGCAGAGCAACTCAGGATATACTAAGTAGTGGAAACTGGAAAAAGGGCTTAAGTTATGGAGATGAGAAAAGTGAAAAAGGAACTGAACAAGTTAAGCCAATTATTGTTAAACAGACTACTAAGACAAAGGTAAATCCTGTTAAATTTGTAACTGAAACTGTAAAGTCTGATTCTGAAAAGATGAAAGATGTTGAGACAGAAGTGATAGCAGAGTCAACTTCTAACAAATTAGAACAGGATAAACCAACTGAAGTTAACATAGTCTTAATGACAAAGAAGCAGCTTAAACATAAGCTGAAAGAGATTACCAGTGTAAACAAGGCAAAGGCAGCTAGGAAAAATAGGAATGGAAAGGAAGGTGTGAATAAAAGCAACAATTATATGCCTGTTCCTAATGCTCCTAGAAAGAAATGCTATAACTGTGGAAATTATAACCATCTGGCTTCTTTTTACAGGAAGAATAAGAATATAAACTCCTTACCTTCTAAGTCAAGAGTTAAGAGTCAGTCTGTTAGGTTTAAGCCACAAAAGCCTTGTTTTCATTGTGGTAGTGTGTGGCATTCCATTTATACTTGTAAGGAATATCATAGTTTGTACTATGATTATTATCAGATAAAACCTTCTTTGAAGAAAGTTACTTTAATTCCTTCTAGTGTAAAGTATGATGCAAAGTCTGATACTGTTAATACTGATAAGAAAAATGTTAGCATAAACTCTGATGTTAAATCCGCTGCAAATGTTAACAAACTTAAAAAGGCCAAGGATCCAAGCAAGTCTGGGTCCTTAAAACTAACCTTTAGTGGTCTTTGTGATTGCAGGGCAACAGGAAGAACATTCTAGTTCTGGACAGTGGATGTTCAGGACATATGACCGGAAATAAAGCCCTGCTATCAGACTTTGTGGAGAAAACTGGCCCAGGAGTTTCTTATGGAGATGGCAACATTGGGAAAACTCTGGGATATGGCAAGATCAATCTTAGGAATGTCATCATTGAATCAGTAGCTCTTGTCTCAGGACTTAAACACAATCTGTTGAGTATAAGTCAAATATGTGACAGAGGTTATCATGTGGATTTCTTTGAAGAACACGGTGAAGTAATAAGTAATTCAATAGACAAAGTGGTTCTGAAAGGATACAGGCATGGTAACATTTATGAAGACAGGCTTTCAACAAGTACTTATGGTTCTGCAATCTGTCTATTGAGTAGAGCATCAATTGAAGAAAGCTGGAATTGGCACAAGAAACTCTCTCATTTAAATTTCAACAATATAAATGAGCTTGTAAAGAAAGATCTTGTGAGAGGACTGCCAAAAACAGTATTTGCTCCTGATGGCCTTTGTGATTCGTGTCAGAAGGCAAAACAAAGAAAATCTTCTTTCAAGAGCAAAACTGAGTCATCAATTCTTGAGCCTTATCACCTACTGCATGTTGATCTATTTGGTCCAATCAATGTCATGTCTATTGCAAAGAAGAAATATGCTATGGTTATAGTGGATGAGTTCACAAGGTACACATGGGTGTACTTCTTGCACAAGAAGAGTGAAACTGCATCTACCCTAACTGATCATGTCAGACAGCTGGATAAATTGATCAAAGATTCTGTTAAAATCATAAAGATTGATAATGGCACTGAGTTCAAGAGTTCAGTCATGGAAGAGTTCTGCAAAGTTCATGGAATCAAACAGGAATTTTCTGCACCTGGAACTCCACAGCAAAATGGAGTTGTAAAAAGAAGGAACAGGACTCTCATTGAAGTTGCACGAACAATGCTTGATGAAGCAAAGCTACCAACCTATTTTTGGGCTGAAGGTGTGTAGACTGCTTGTTTTACACAAAATGCTACACTTATAAACAAGCATGGAAAACACCATATGAGATGGTGAAGAAGAAGAAGCCAAATCTGAAATACTTTCATGTATTTGGTAGCAAGTGTTTTGTTCTTAAGAATCATCCTGAGCAGCTGTCAAAGTTTGATCTAAAAGCTGCTGAAGGAATTTTAGTTGGATATCCACTTTCCACAAAAGCCTTCAGAGTCTACAATTTAAGAACAAGAGTTGTCATGGAATCTATCAATGCCTCTTTTGATGATAAGAAGATTACTGGACTTGAAGATTTCGATGATCATGATCAGCTGAGATTTGAGAATGAAGATTTAAATTCTGATTCTGGAAATTCTGATGACTTAAATACTGATCATGTAAGTTCTAATGGATTAATATCAGATGTCATTGAAACTGTGGTAACAACTTCAAAAGAAAATGCACCTGTCCAGGGGGAGCAAGCTGAAGAACCTACCACATCTCAAGACTCTCAAGAAGCATCAGAACCTGTCACTGGCTCTTCAAGTTCTGATTCATCTAGTCCCAATGAGCCAAATTTTCATAATTCTGGAAGCTCTGATTCTTCAACTCCTAAAAAATCAAATTCAAATTCTGAAGTCTCGGTGAGCATAACTATAGGGGGAGCATCAGAAAATGCTGACGGAGACATCATGGATCATGGGGGAGGATCCAGTTCTAGAGATCAACTTCCATCTGCAAGGAAGTGGACTAAAGCACATACACCTGATTTAATCATTGGAGGTCCTGAAGCAGGTGTCAGAACTAGAACTGCAACTTCAAATGAATGTCTCTATCATTCTTTTCTATCTCATACTGAACCGAAGAAAGTGGAAGAAGCACTTCAAGATGCTGATTGGGTGCAAGCAATGCAGGAAGAGTTACATGAATTTGAAAGAAATAATGTCTGGACCCTAGTGTCAAGACCAAAGAATAGATCAGTTGTTTGTACAAAATGGGTGTTCAGAATAAAACTGACAGTGATGGCATAATTACAAGGAATAAAGAAAGACTGGTTGGTAAAGGTTACTCTCAGTAGAAGGGTATTGATTATGATGAAACATTTGTACCAGTTGCTAGATTAGAAGCCATAAGGATCTTTTTGGCTTATGCTGCTCACAAGAAGTTTAAAGTCTTTCAAATGGATGTGAAAAGTGTTTTTCTCAATGGAGAATGGGAAAAAGAGGTATATGTTGAACAACCTCCAGGCTTTGTAGATCCTAAATTTCCCAATCATGTCTACAGGCTTAACAAAGCACTTTATGGCCTTAAGCAAGCTCCAAGAGCATGGTATGAGACTTTAGCTCAATTCCTTCTGGAAAGTGGATTTCACAGAGCCACAATTGACAAGACTTTATTCTACCTCAACCATCGAAAGGACTTACTTTTGGTACAGATATATGTTGATGATATCATATTTGGTTCTACAAATTCCAAATTGTGTGAGAAGTTTGCAAAGCTAATGCAGTCAAGAAATCAAATGAGTATGATGGGAGAACTCAGCTATTTTCTGGGCCTTCAAGTCAAGCAAACGGAAGAAGGCACTTTTATCTGTCATTCCAAGTATACTAGAAATTTACTGAAGAAATTTGAAATGCAAGATTGTTCAACTGCATCCACTCCCATGGCCACTACAACCAAGTTAGATAAGGATACTGATTTCAGGCTGATCTAAGAGAACCTCACTTATTAGCTGTGAAAAGAATTTTCAAGTACCTTAAGGGTATAGCTGATCTAGGATTATGGTATCCTAGGGAATCAGACTTTAAGCTAATTGGTTACTCAGATGCAGATTTTGCAGGATGTAAAATTGACAGGAAAAGCACTAGTGGAAGCTGCCAATTTCTTGGAGGCGGATTGGTTTCTTGGTTTAGCAAGAAACAAAAGTCAATTTCCACATCAACTGCAGAAGCAGAATATATTACTGCAGGAAGCTGTTGTGCACAGATTTTTTGGATGAAGAATCAGTTACTGGATTATGGGTTAGAATTTTCTAAAATCCCTATTTAATGTGATAATCAAAGTGTTATTGCTATGACAGGTAATCCAGTTCAACACTCAATGACAAAGCACATCAGCATTAGGTACCACTTCATAAGGGAACATGTGGATGAAGGTATAGTGGAATTGTATTTTGTTCCAATAGATCAACAGCTAGCAGATATCTTCACAAAACCACTATGTGAAGCTACTTTTATAAGATTGGTAAATGAACTTGGAATGGTTTCAGGTTCTTTCTCTAAATCTGCTTAGTTTTTATTCTCATGCATCAGACCTTATGATCAGTGTTTATATATTGTATTATCTATATGTATATGTGCTTAATTTGAAAATTCATTAAATGCTGATTGTTATCTGATATGGATATATATACTCTGATAAGTGTTTTTGAATGTTCTGTGACTATTTAATCCAATGAGGATAACTGTGCTAGATGTTGACCTAGTAGTCTTTAACATACTAGAAATCCCATGTTTGAATTAGTTGTTTATGTGGAAACTCATTAACACGGGCAGATTCTGATATTGAGCTTAGTCAAGTTTACTTTGTGTATCTTATTACTAAGTCACAAACTAGATTCTTGTTTCTTATCTGTCAAATTCTGATGTCAGTAAATCTTAAAAATGAACTAAGTGCTGATAAGCCTCACTTATCAAAAAAAAGAAAAGAAAAGAATAAAAATCACGTACTCCCTTGAGATCTAGAGTAAAAATGTGGAAGGGAAGACCCAAGTGCATTGCTGGTATTAAGTAATATGCATTAGAAAAGCAAATATTTTTCTTGGTGACTTTTCACACTCTATGATTACTGGAGAAATACTCTGATAACCGCATAAATTTTGATAAGCAGTCGTGACTCACTTACACTAAGAAGCCACTGTAAAAAGGAATTTCAAAAGATGCATAAAATGAGCACAAACAATTGAGGTGGACTCATGCATAAATTTGTTCTATAGTAGACATCATGACTGATGACAGATTTTAAGCATTTTTCTGAGTTATGCCTTATTTCTAAGATGTACAGAAGTTGATCAGACTTTAATCTCTATCTGATATTTTGCTGAATGAACACACTTTCACTCCATATGAATGATGAAGATTACTGTGGTGATTAAGTTGTTTTTGACAAACAGTTAAGTGTCATTTGCATAAATTCTGAGGACAAGTTCTGATGGAAGTTCTGATGATTAAACTCTAAGGAAAGCAAGTCAGTATTTGTATGAAGAATCACAGAAAAAGAAATTCACTATTTGAGTACATAAGCCATGTTCTGATGACTGTTAAAATCTGATATAAGTTAAGTTCTGATATTAAATCCTGATGGAATCCTTAATGCTTATGTGGCATTTTTCTTTACTTGACTTATTTGTGGTAAAATATGAAACAGTCATATTTAAATTAGAATAAAATTGGGGTGAGATAAAAATAGTCATAATCATTATGGGTTAGTGGTTAACGTGTATGTCTTGAAAAATTGCATGTGCACAGTAATTGTTAATTATTTCCCGTGCCCATTAACTCTTGCTTTAGATCTTTTACTGACTGTTATTATTACACATCAGTCTAGGGAGTCAAGGGATCATTATTTTTACTAGTAATTGATAAATTTCATGAAATGTACTCATCTGATATATTAATGAAATTTCCTTTAATTGCAAGATTTGTTCTTTGTTTCTCAAATTATATGACTGTGCATGTTTTAATTGCAATTTGTTAATCTTTACTTCATCATTTTTAACTTTATCCTGTGATGAATGTTTTGATTTAATAATGGTCAATAATAAATTTTGATGATTTGAGGAAACAATTGAAGCACGAGTTCATGCATCTGAACCTGTGATAGTTGAAGCTGAGAATGTTACTTCTCAGAAAGAAACAGCAGCTCAAAGTTCTGATACTTTGAAAAGGAAATTTATAAATTCTGATGATGAAGCAACTCCTTCATTGGCAAGGAGATTGAAGAAAATGAAGGCAAGGAGGTATTTAGCTAAGGCTATATCAGAAGATACTGAAGAAGCTGAGGAAGGGGATCAGGAATCTCTGATCTTACAAGAACCAATTATCATTGAAGCCCTTTCAGCTCAAGCCAAAGACACTGCTAATGACACAGTTCTTACCCCTCATGTCTCTCCTATTAAAGCTACAGATGAAGCTAAAGAACAAACTGATAATTCTGAAATAGATATTCATAATTTGAATATACCTGAAGTTCTTTATCTGCAAGCTCCATCTACATCAAAGACACCAGCTCTGGAGATAAATTATGCTGATCAGAATTTAGATAATGTTATTCCTGAATCTCCAGTTGCTTCACACACTGTTGAGCTCTCAGAACAGAATGAGTCTTCCTCAAGTTCTGATGATAGTGTTTCTGTTGAGACTCCAGTACCTACTCTGGGCAAGGAAGAATTGGTGAAGAAATTTGTTGAAAGGGAAGCACCTATTCCTTGGGAGGATACTCACAGAGGTGTTGAGTGGACCAAGAAGTGTAATGAATTAGATTTTATTCCATGTTCTAAAATTTTGACAGAGCATATTGCAAAAGCTGATGAGTTGCTCACAAATGCTGATTTCAAGACAAAACTCAAGATCACAGCTCTGTCTACAAAACATCTTCAAGGTCTACATAATGCTACTCATGAAAAGGTTGATACACTCAGAGAACAAGCTGATAAGCTCGATCAGGTGCTCAAGCTTGACAAAAACAAGTATATCAGACCTATTTCTGAAAAAGTTGTAGCCATTGAGAAAACTCAACAGAAGCAACATGCCCAAATTGTTGAGGTTCTGGTTAATCAAGCTTCTCAGAAAGCTCAATTGGATGAAATCCAATCTTCAGTTGAACTTTTTATTTCTCTCTTACTTCCTGATGATGCCAAAAAGGGGGAGACGGTAGTTAAGTCCAAATGCTCACCTACTCAAGAACTGAAGAAAAAGGATGATAAAAGTGATGACCAGGGGAACTCTGAAAAGAGCAGATGTCAAAGAAAAGTTCAAGGAAAATCTTATATTCAGAACAAGTCAAGTTCTGATGCTGTGAATGCTCAAAGACTGAAGTCAAGTGGTGATAAGCAAAGTCTGATGTCAATTTCTGATATTCTGATTCAGTCAGGATCTGAAGACTCTCAGAAGTTTTTGAAAACTCTGAAGTTAAAGGGGAAGCAGACTACTGTTTATTCCAAAGATCCTAAAATCCAGACACTTGATGAGGAGATAGCAAGAAGATTATTTCTGAAACACAATCCAGGAATGGATTTAGAAACTCTCAAGGAGGAAGAAGCTAGATTTGCTGCTGAGAAGACAAATCCTAAGTCTAAAGCTTCTGATGCAAAGAAACCTCCAAGGCCAAAGGAAAAAGGCATTGTGATCAAGGAAAAGTCAAATTCTGAAACTTCAAAGTTCAAGACTAGATCACAGACTGAGAGTAATCCCAAAGACAAAGAGAAAGGAAAAATTGATGAACCAACCAAGTCACTGGACTTGAAAACTTCTCAAGATCTGATGAAACCAGTGTGTAAAATGGTTCAAGTATCTGATGATAATCTTGTTGAAGATGAAACTGTTCAAATTCTGAAAAGAAGAAAGATAAGTGAAGATTGTAAAACAACCTCTGACACTGCTCAAGTTATTCAGAATAAAGGACAGAAAGGTACAGAAGAAACAACAAATTCTGATCAAGTTATCAAGACATCAACTACTGACAATGCTCAAGTTGATTTGGATAAAATGACAATTGCTGATAAGAAGAAGCTGTTATGGAAGAAAGCTACTCCAGTTGAACCAAAATCCAATCTCATGATTAATCAACTTGCTATATTTGGGTTGAAAGCCAAGCAACCTAGAGATAGAGCTGGATTAGGTTCTGACGAAGAGAAGATTCAAACAGGAGTAGTGGTTACTCTAAGAGATCCTTTCATATTGACAGACAAACCATATGAACAAATCAAACAAAGGCACCTTGACAAGGTGTTGTCTGCTTAAGTTGTGATAGATGCTCATGATAAGGAGAATCGAAAAGAGAAATTAATCTTATTTCTCAATGATGGAAGGACTTATAGATTAGCTGATTCTGATACATTAAAGAAGTCTATCAGAGAACTTCAACATATTCATTGTCTTTTGGAAGTAAAATCTGATGTTACAAGAAGATGGTTAGAATATATTTTGAAGGCTATAAGAGATTTATTCAGAATTTCTGGTACAAAGACTTCTCATTACAGTCCAATGATTACTGAAGGTGATGGAAGAGAAATTCCCATGCTGAAGAATTCTGCTAAGGTGGAAGATATTCTGAAAGGAAGATGCTTATGTTATAATGAAAACTCTTCACATCCTAAGGTTATCGGACTTAGTGATGGACTTGAAAGAACATCCATTCAAGCTCTCAGAACAGCCATTTATCAAATTGGTGATAGTAATGAAGAAGAACTGATGCAGATCAAAGCACAGGTAGCTGAAGTTCTGAAGAAAGCTGAAGATAATCTGATAAATGATTTTGTTAAGAATCATTATGGATCTAGATTGATTCAGTGATGTTGGTAAAGCTGGATGTTTTGTAAGTTGTAATTAATAGTCTTATTAAACTCTTATTGCATTTGAACTTAAATGTTTTTGACATCATCAAATCTATTAACTTGTATATTCTTGCATAATTACAAGTTGGGGGAGATTGTTGGATATATTTGAGATGTCATGTCTAATATGTTTCATGTTTAGTTTTCAGATCTTAACTAACAGGAAATATCAGTACTTACTGGAATCAGGACTTACTGGAAGTCATGACTTAAGGATATCAGGACTTAGATTATCAGAAGATGGATATCAGAACTTAAGTACTGGAGGACTAACAGTTAAGGAAAGAAGCTGATTCACAGGAAAAAAGATCGAGACTAATATAAGAAGAAGATATGCATGGAAAGAGTTAGAGGACTAGAAGAATTATATAAGATATCTGGTTGATATATTTTAGGAGACGGAATTATATTCCATATCAACTATAAGTTATCTTGTAACTGTGTGTCTATATAAACACAGACATAGGTTTACTCTATAAGAGTTACGATCATCGAGAAGATCATATATTGTAACCTAGCAGCTCTCGTGATATTTGTTCATCACTGAGAGAGAACAGTTCCATTGTAACAGAGTTTGTTATATCGAATACATCTGTTTTCTGTTACTTGTGCTTTAAATCGATTTGATTGTATTCTACACTGTATTCAACCCCCTTCTACAGTGTTGTGTGACCTAACAGTTGGCCTCCAATTGTGCAAGTCACCACTATGGACACGGAGTTATCATTCATAACGGTCCTTACTACAGCTGTTGTCCAGAACTCATGCAGGATAACCAAGTACAAGATTGGGTTAGCAGTTAAAGTACCTGCAAGGTAAGATTCAGACAAAAATTTGACAAACCCCTTTAAACTATCTGGGGATTGATTAGCATCAGTGAAAACAAGGTAGTAGGTTCCTTGTTTAGGGATTTCAGCTCTAACAAGATTGAGTGCCATTGTTGTTCAGTAGGAAGAAATGGGTAAGAAAAATGAGAGAGAAAGAGCTTGAAAGGAGAGAAAAATCGGTTCGGAATTGGAAAATCTAGGTCACTTAGAGTTTTCGAAGGCGTAAGTATGTGTATGTCGAGATGTCTGAGTATTTATAGTAAAAGCAAATGACTTATCGAGAACTCAAAAATAAACGTTTGGAATTTGTTTATTGAGAAGTCATTTTGAAAAGAGAATTATATATCGAGAAGTCATTTTAATTTACTCTTTTAGGGAACTAAAACTGACTTGTCGAGATGTCAAATAAATACCCAGTTTGTCCTAAAATGGACTGAATTGTTTTTTAATTTTTATTTGAAGAAATCCAAATAAAATCAGAATAATTTTTCCAAGAGTATTTCACTAAAATAATTTAGTGAATTAAATTATTTCAGTTCTGAGTTAATTATAAGTCTAAAATAATACTTGTAGAGAACCCTGTGAGTTAACGCTTATAGAGAACTCTGTAATGACTTATCGATAAGTCATAATAAAGCTTATTGAGAAGCCCCCGAGAAGTCAGAAAATTGACTTGTCGAGAACTCACTTGAGAAATATTCAAATGACTTGTCGATAAGTCAATTAGACTTATCGAGAACTCAATTATCTATATACTATTGATCACTAAAATTATGCCTTCTGCTAATTTCACATATTGAAAATGTAAATCAACATTTAGACAGTTTTCTTAAAATTGAAAAATTCCAAGCTAAATTTTGAATTTTAAAAAGATAAATATGCAGAGATTTCTGAAATATTTATAATTCATATTTCAGTTAATTTCCAATTAATCAAATGAATTTTGATTTGTTAGAAATTAATCTACTGTAAAATATTAGCTGAGTTCTTGCCTTAGGATGAAGAATTTAGCATTCCCATTTCACCTACTAGTCTAGTGAAAGTTGCTTCATCCAAAGGTTTAGTAAAAATATCAGCTAATTGTTTTTCTGTTGGAACAAAAATAAGCTCAATGGTACCATTTGTAGCATGTTCTCTAATAAAATGGTACGTTACATCAATGTGCTTTATTCTAGAATGATTAACTGGATTAGCCACAATAGATATAACACTAGTATCGTCACACCTAATTGGAATTTTGTGTAACACTAGGCCATAGTCCATTAGCTGATTTCTAATCCAAAGCACTTGAGCACAACAACTTCCAGAAGCTATGTATTAAGCCTCAGCTGTGGAAGTTGATACAAATTGTTGTTTCCTGCTATACCAGGATACAAGTCTTTGTCCAAGAAATTGACAATTTCCAATAGTGCTCTTCCTGTCAACCCTGCATTCAGCAAAATCTGCATCTGTGTATCCAACAACTTCAAAATCAGTTCTCGTAGGATACCATAATTCCAAGTTTGGAGTCCCCTTCAAGTATCTGAAAATCCTCTTCACAACCATTAAATGTGATTCCTTTGGATTGGCTTGAAATCTTGCACACACACATGTTGCAAATATGATGTATGGTCTACTTGCAGTTAAGTAAAGCAAAGATCCAATCATTAATCTATAACTTAAAATATCTACACTTTTGCTGTAATATCTGGGATATATCGTGTAATTATTTTTGCTAATAAATAAATATTATGCATGTTCAGTATTTATTTTGTGAATTATTTGTTAAGTGGTATATGTGTTTGGATGTTTAAAAATAATATAAATTGAGTATTTTAATTTTAATATGTCCAAAATAAAATATAGATAATTGTCATATCTTCCTATTTATTTTTATGTTGATTTATGATTTTATAGGAAATATATGGATTTTATAAATTCTTTTTCCGAATATTTATAAACTATTTTATATAATCGGGAACCAGCCGACGTCACCCATTTTTACGTTTTTATAACCCGAAACTCTTCCGAGAACTCCTTCCTAACCTAATTGTAATATTCCGAGAATTTTCCATGTTTCGACTTTTTCGATCCGGCGTACGGTTTGTCCTGTGCGGGTCCCGGCGCAATATTTTCAATACAAAATTTGTTTCGGTAAATCAATAAAACTCGTATTTTCGATAAACGGGATCTTTTTATTAAACTATTACAATTATCACCTCGTAATACGTGTAACCAGGCGCTGAGACTAAGACCGCAGTACAAATTGTACTGATTTGGATAATTATCCCGAAAATCGGTACCGTTTGGATCCATTTTTATAAATAAACGTACTATTTTATATCCGGAATGATCCAATGGGATACTAATTTTCCGTAATTATAAATAGCCTTTACCGTAATTATTTCCGTACCGAAAATCATTTGCAAACCAATAAAATACTTATAAAACAGAGAAAATACTATATTCATATTTCGTTCTTCGTAATCAAACTCAAATTCGGAGGCGTTATCGATATCCGATTTTGGCGTACATATACTCAAAACGAAGCTACTGAAATCTAGAATCAATATCTTTCATCAATTTCAATCCAGAAACATCAGGTGATTTTCTATCGAACTGTTTATATTCTAATTTCTAAAAATTAAAAATATGAATTTTTGTTCGGATGATTATTTGAATGATTTGATGCTTGCATGCTATAAAGCTTGTCTTCCTGATGATTTTGGTATATTATACTCTTGATTTTGAGTTCAATAACATGTTTAATTTTGAGTTTGATTTTCGAATTTTAGAATTAGGGTTTATATTGCTTTGAATGTTTTCAATTCGACTTGGGGGAATCTTTGTTATGGGTTTTCAATCGATCTTGATGGGTGCTTTGTGTTCCTTATCAAATTTGCAATCGAATCATGTATTCACATATCACAAACGATTCCTGATAAGCACGGAGTTGTCTTTTGAAGTTTTCGCCGGAGTTCTTCGCGTTTTGGCCGGTTTTTGGCCGAAAATTTGACTGAGCAATTGTTGTTGGTGGATTGTTGAATGATTGTATTTCTGGAAGCGATTAGAATTGTTTTGCATCAAAGAACAGATCAAACGAAGTTGATTTGGACCCTAATTGAGGTCACCGGAATCCGGGAAGGGTCACCGGAATCTGGGTTCATTCAGTGTTCTTCCCGACCCGACACCCGGATCCTGACCCGGTCCCTGACCCGGTTTTGATACAAATTTCTGTAAAATCAATTTCTAATTCTTGTTTTTACAGTTTAGTCCCCCAAGGTTTCCCAACTTTGTAAAAATTTGATTTCTGTTTCAAAAATTTTTAAAAATCAGATTTCTTTTATAAATTTATTTCCAAAAAATTGATTTTATTTTTAAAAAATTCCAAAAATCATTTATTTTAATTATAAAATTTGTTTTTAATTCAAAAATAAATCTAAATTACCTAATTAATTAATTTTAATCAATAATTAATTGATCAATTAATTTAAATATTGATTGATTAATTAGTTTAATTATTTATTAATTGATTTTAATTAATTATTTAATTGGGTTTAATTATCTTTAAATGATTTAAAAATTCTGAAAAATAGTTTCGAGCTTTAAAATATTATTTTAAATTATTTTCAAGGCTCGATAATTATTATAAAATTATTTTGAAACCATATTTGGCCAACCGAACCCTGTTTACTGCTTTAAAATTGACCCAACGACCCATTTTGACTCTGGAAAATGTTTTTAAAAATCATATTAAATACTCGAAAGACTGTTTATGACCCGAGACTTCCTTATAAATGAAATTTCATTGATTGTTTGACGTGCTATGTGCTATATGTGACTTGATAGTTTGACTGTCGAACTACGTGATCAATGTTTACTTGTTTTTAGCATAACTTTCAATCCGTTAGTCGGATTTGGGTAAAATGAAGGGTAGATAGAAGTGTATACCGAATAGAATCATATGAATTGAGTATTGATAGATACTTATGATATGTGAGCAGAAGAGGCAAGGCATATGAAAGGGAAACAGATAGTCGATGAGTAGGAGATTGTGATTGGAAATTGGTGAAGTATAGCAAGCTAGTACCAGGCAAGTGTTCTGAACCTTCTCGAGATATATTGTAGATAATTGATAGTCTTGTTTTATATTGCAAGTGCTTTGCAGCACTGAACCCTAAATCTTGATTCCAACTATTGATCTTTGAGTCGTAAACCTTATTCTTTCTGAACCATTGATTGTTGAATATCCGAATACGAACCACAGATATATGATACTACTCCACAAATACATACAAACTAAATACCGAACACTTAATCAGATTCCTTACATATTCAAACCATTGTACCTTATGCTTTGAAAGACCAAATCCTTATAACCTTAAAACTTTAATCCTTTTATTATCCAATTCTTTCATTACCTGATAGCCATTCTTTGAAATTTCCATATTATTTCTTTGTGAAGATTGAAACCATCTCATTATTGGACATCCAATGTTGCTTATGATTTTCTTTATTGCTTTACATTGTTTATTCTGTTATTATGTTAGAATTGGATTGTTTTATAAAATTGTGGACCAGATTCGTGGCCAGACCAGATTGGTGGTCAAGTTAGGCCAATGTGTGCCTTAGATCTAGTAATTAGAGCAGAGCTGTGTGCCTTGCTCGGGGTTAGTGCATGACTGATCAGCAGCCTAACCTTAGTTTTTAAAATGAAAGTATAATATCCAATTCTAAATCATTATTCATTGTTCACTTGATACCTTAACTTTTTTCACTTGATGGTCATTATTCTCAGTCTTGTCAATGTGACTTGCTGAGCTAGTTAGCTCATTTGTGCGATGTTGTTTATGTTTTTTTCTAGGTAAGAAGGAACCGGTTGGTAGCGAGGATCCTCAATCCAGTGCGAGAGCTAGGGGTCCAGGTTGATCGAGTTAAGCTAGCTGACAGCTTTTGGAATAGTTTAAGTTTATGAAGTTTGTAATAATGTTTATTCAGTTTTAAGTTTGAATAGTTGGGATTTGGGCATTTGTAATATAAGTGTGTGTGTGTGGCTTGTGTACATACTTTAACCTGTTGCGATCTGTGGTAGTTGGTAAGTAGGGTCACTGCATATTATTATTATCTTTATCATTGTTATAAGCAGGTTATAAATAAGGTGTATGTGTGTGTGGACCCCAAACTTCTGACCTGGGTTTGGAGGGCGCCACATTTTCCCTTTTTATCTTTATCCAACTTTGTAGCTGTAGACATAGGTGTAGATTTAGGTGAACAATCAACCATACCAAACTTTTTCAATAAATCTTTGATATACTTAGTGTGGCTGATGAAGATTCCATCACTTCTTTGGTTGACTTGAAATACAAGGAAGTAACTTAATTCCCCCATCATACTCATTTCATATTCACTCTGCATAGCTTGGAGAATCTTTGACAAAGGTTTTCATTAGTAGAACCAAAGATAATATCATCCACATAAATTTGAACTAGGATCATATCATTACCATGTTTCTGGTAGAAGAGTGTCTTGTTAATAGTACCTGTGGTGAACCCATGTTTAATCAAAAATTTTGACAGTGTGTCATACCAAATTCTAGGTGCTTATTTTATTCCATAGAGAGCCTTGAGTAATTTATATAAAAAATTTGGAAATTCTAGATCTTCAAAGCCAGGTGGCTTTTGCACATAAACCTCCTCTTCTAGCTCACTATTAAGAAATGCACTCTTCACATCCATTTGATATACCTTGAAATTTGAATGTGCAGCAAATGCAAGAAAAATTCTTATTGCTTCAAGTCTTGCAACTGGAGCAAAAGTTTCATCATAATCAATTCCTTCCTCCTATGAGTAGCCTTTTGGAACCAACCTTGCTTCATTTCTGGTGATAATTCCATTTTCATCCATCTTGTTCCTGAACACCCACTTTGTTCCAATAATATTTCTGTTCTTTGGTGCAGGAACTAATTTCCATAATTTGTTTCTCTCAAACTGATTTACTCTTCTTGCATAGCAGATATCCAATCACGATCAAGGAGTGTTAGTCCCTTAACAATATAACAAGAATTACATAAGGGGGGTTGAATGGAATTCTTTATCTTTTTCTTGAAATAAAAATGTTCAACTCGATTATAGATATATCTGTTTTGATTAGCACAATACGAAATATAAACTTTAATGAATCAAAACAAGAGTAATTAAAAACAAGAGTCTTTAAAAACTTTCTGGTGGATTTAAACAATTCCACCAGAGATATATATTAATATATCGAGAGAACTCTGTGTGCAGAAATGCTCACAGCTGCTTTTACAAGATAGAACAACTAAGAACACAGGAAATGCTAAAGATAGTGCTTACAAAGATTTCTCTGTGTTTGATTCTAAGCTAACTTAGTTTTCTTAGTTATTTTATATTTGCTACTCTCTTGGTTTATATATATTACCAAGATTACAAAGTCAAAAGAACTGAATAAATATAAAATCTAACAGTCTTGATCTTTGCTGCTTTTCGTCCTCTATGACCCAGTTAATAGGCTTCCACAGTGTTTATATCCAATCTCGACGGCTGTGTGTCAGCTTTCACTGTTCAACTGATGTTTGAATCTTGATATTATCATCCGTCGACTTTCAGATCATCCATCGATGACTTACTTGATCATCCATCGACTGCTATTTTGAACATCCGTTAAAAGTCATTTGATCATCCGTCGAAGCTTTGTTAAGCATCCGTTGATAGCTATTTTGGCACTTGACTTCATTTCACTTATACAGAATTACAAGACATTGCTTATGTACAGTTAATCAACCTATTCTGCATATCTAGTTAAAGTCAACATGACTTATATGCTACTACAGATTCTATACAAAGGTGCATACAACACTGTGCTACAAACTTATCATTATATAAGCTACTCACTCGATGGATAATAAATTACTCATCCGTCGGTACTCAAACTGAGTTATCCGTCGGGACTATAATTCTTATCTGTCGAGTGCTACATTATTTCACTAAGTAAAATCTACTTAGATGTTTTGTTTAGGTAATCATCAAGTGCACAACATATTCACAACAATCTCCCCCAATTTATGTCTACTGGAATTGTAGCCATAAATTAAGAGACACTTGATGATAACAAAACATCCTAAACATATATCTTTAAAGATAAGTAGATAAAACTGAAAGTGCTTCAATTTAAACAAGGTATACAAGGTTTGGCTCACAGTCAATTCAAGATGCTCCTCTAGCCTGAGCAGATTTTTCTAGTTTCTTGAAGGTCTGGATCTTCTTCCAAGCTTTCTGTTATTTTCTTCAATTTGATTATGGAGCTGTCTGTGGAATTCTAATTCATCAGATTCTGAGAGATCTAACATTTCTTGCATTTCCAAAAGAGTCTCATTGCTAGAGATACTCAATTGGTCTTCTAGTCTGAAGAATCTTCTCACACCCTTGTCATCCTTGAATTCCATCAGCCAGTAGGGCCTTAGATGCACTCTTCTCCCTGTGTATGGGATGATAAGAGTTTTGGGTAGTGCATCTTTGGCTCTAACACTCCTTAGCTCTTCAATCTTCTTCAATACTAATCTTCTTGCAGTTACATTAAACCCAAAGTTTTTCTTAAAGGATGAATAGACTTTGATCAACACAGCTTGGCTTTCTTGAAGTATCCTGTGAAGAGGCCACTGAATCTCCCTTCCTCCTTTGTACTTGAATACCAACCTTTCAGGTAGGTTTCTGTATGCATCAATTGCCCTTACCTCATTCAGCTCCTCCAGATAAAGGTTTAGGTCTGAAAATTCCTTGATGTCACACAAGTACAAGTAGTCTCCCTTGTTGATCTTGGGTTGAGCTTTGACTACTGCCTTGGATTTGAGAGGTGACAGCTTCACTTTCTTGACTGCCCTTGATTTTGTCCTTCTTGGCTTGGTGAGAATTGGCAAGTTGAAGTCAGGAATTGGTAATTTATCCCACTCTATTGGCTCATCCTTTGGCACAATAGGCTCTCCATGTATGTTCCTGTAGGGGTCCACCATCCTTATGTCTTCAAATACCACAGAGGGCTTTGATGCTTGAGTTTCAGCTTTAGTGGATTCCATTGGAAATTGATCTTCCAATTCCTTGTTAACAATATCCAACTTTCTTTTTGTTCTTTTAGCCAATTCTTTCTTTCTTGGAGATTTCTTCTGTTCTTCAGTCTTCTTCTTTGATCCAGTAGCTTGAGTTGGTTGAGAGGGAATTTGTTGAGAAGAATTCACAGCCTGTAGCTTGGTCAGGATAGCAAACTGTTCTTTCTTTTGTTTAGACTTCTTTGCATCTAGAGCAGCTTGCCTCTTTTCCTGCTTCAATCTGGCTTTTTCTTCTTCCTTTGCTTGAGCAAATTGTGGATGTCCAGCTACCACACAAATTTCCTTCCCATTTCTGAATATCTTTGCAATTCTCTCTCTTGAGGCTGAATCAGCTGGATCTTTGTAGAGAAGAATAGATCTTGACAGAAGCTTCTTTTCATCAGGCTTGGGTGTCTCATACACAGTATCCATAGGGTTCTTCAAAGATGACTTTGGATAGTTTGCCCTTGGTTTCAGAATCATCTCAGCCTTTGTAGTCTTGATGCAGGAAGATTGTCCTTTCTCCAGATAGTTCATGCTCATCTCATTCACATTGATTGGCTTGACAAGAGAGTGATGGATTGCTGACTGATCTGGTTCCTTGACTAATTGAAACTTTCTCTGTATTTCCTCATCAATCTTTTTCCAGTTGATCAGAGTCAACTCTTCTTTATCAGCATCTTTCAAACTTGTTGCTGCTGCATTTATAAGATCTATACCATCTGCAACTGGTGGCTTGGAGATAGTAATTGAAGGTACAATTACTTTGCTGATTTGAACTACAATGTTCTCCCCCTTAGTTGGTCCTTTCTCCCCCTTACTTGATTCTCTTTCCCCCTTTTTGTTATCATCAAGTGAAGGAGTTAGGCCTTGTGCTTTAGCCAGTTACATGAGAAGATTTGTCTGAGTCCGTTGATTTTGAAGAAGTAGGGCCACTGAATCCTCAATAATTTGAACTCTGGTCTCCAGCTTGGCTATCTTCTTTTCAGAATCTGATTCTCTTCTCAACCTTTGTAATAAATCATGCATGATACCATATGGCATTAGTGAATCCAGTTTCTCAGAGTTGTATGTCTTTAAGTCAGCTATCTCCTTTTTCAATTCATCCACACTGATATTCTGTCCGGAGTGTTGGATCTTCATTAAGTGCAAGGAGTCTAGATGAGCTTTAAGAATAGCTTGGTACCTGCATCTGAAACTTCCTGAAGGGCTTGCTGAATAGCTGTTACTTGTCTTACCAAGGACACCTCAAATTGTCCTGGTGTAAAGTCCTTTGCCCATGCCCATTCAGGTAAACTTAAAGCAGAACTTTGGCCTTCAGTTCCCCCTAAGTTCATGCTTCTATTCAAAGAACTAGAGTCATCATCATCAGAATTTACTCCTAATTCTTCAGATGGCTCTCCAGCTTGAGCTGGCATTCTGTTGACAGCAGCTTTATCTCTTTGAAGAGATTCTGTGGTGTGCACTAAGTGTAAAGTCTGCTCTGCCTCCACATTGCCCTGAGTAGCCAACAGTTGATAGGCTGAAACAGGGTGAGTAAAAGTGTCAGCATCCAAGGAAATGTTATCAATTACAGCTTTGTAATGTTGCTGAAATTGTCTTTCCTTTTCAGCATCATCCACAATCATTGACTCACTAGCAATGGCTGGCTCCATCCTTATTGCTCCAGTACCTGCTTTTCTCTCATATTCTCTCTTTTGTTGCATCAGGGTCTCACCCTGGCTCCCCACCCTCACACCCTCACCTTCACCTACTAAGGTGGGACTCCTCTCACTCACTTTTGCCAATCCTGAATGAATGGATTGCTGAGATTCACTCTTTTCCTCTCCTTTTGCCTGGGAGCAACCCAGCCTCTCACTCAATACACTCTCCTCTCTCAGTCCTAAGAGTGATTGTATTACCACCAAATCTTCTGCACTTGAAATTATTGAAGTTTGAAGTTGTGCAGAGACACTCGACGGATAAATGATATCCGTCGGGTGAGTGGTAAAGCAATCCGACGGATAACTGCTGTTAAGCTTATCCGTCGGGATACAATCACTACTCGACGGATGAGAAATATCCATCGAGAGAGTAGAAATGAATGAGGTGGAAAGAGAAACTATTGTTGACTCTGTGTTGATTGAAGTTATTTGAGGCACAGATGTCACAATAGAATAAGAAAGAATTGTCAAGTGAGCCAACAGGTCATCTAAAAGATGATGCTCACTTGCACTAGATTTTGGCTTCCCCAATAGAGTTAAAGAAGGGGAATCAGGAATTAAAGTGTTTATCATGTCCACTTCCAGTGAGTTGGTTGGTGAGTATTGTGTTTCAGTGGCTTCTATCAAGAGAGATTTTGGCTGTGACTCCACATTTATTGGAGCCACATCAATCTGAATTTGAGAAGGTGCAGGGACTGTGTCTTTAGCACCAGTTTGCACTAAGTGTGTGTCCTGTGCATCCCCAGTTGTTTTGGATTTCTTCTTTCTAGTGTAAGTTTGGTGTAGGCTTGTGTCCCTAACCCTCTTGGCCTGTGCTCTTGGATGAGAGCTTTGTTCAATAGCCACATCCTTTTGGGAGGATGCAGCTAGAAATGAGCTTCTGTCCTTTTTAAGCACTACAGTTTGTTGGGAAACTGCAGTGTGGCTAGGCTGGGATTCACTTATCTCTCCAACCTTATCCTTGGGGTTTCTTTGATGTTCACCCCTTCCCTCACCTATCTTACCCTCCTTCACACTCCCCTCTTTGTGTTTGGTAGGATTTTTAACTGGTACCTTTTGAGAGATACCAGAGGGGGTTTTCTTTGATTTGGATTTAAGAATTGCAGTTGTTTTGGCAGCTTTGGTAGGCAACTGTTTGGTCATTGTCACAGTTGCCATAGCTATGCCTGAAGTCAAAGAAATAGAAGGGATTGGAATAGTTGAGAGTGTAGATGAACTTACCTCACTTACCTGAGGTGCTAGCATTACAGGAAAATAGAACATTGGCACATCCTTGTGATGGTTGGCTCTATTCAAATCTGCAATGATTCTTCTCTCTTGAACCCAACAAGCTAATTTGTTGGTTGGGTTCTCAAGTACAATCTCTTCACAAAGATGGTTAGCCAAAAGCATAAAAAATCTAGCATAGTAAATATTCTTTCCTCTTTTAGCTAAGTCACCTAGTTTATAACCTAACTCATACACAACCAGATCACTTAAGTTGTAATATTTGTCTGTAACTAGCATGTATAGCATGTTAAGCATGGAAATGTTCACAGAATCAAAATTACTAATTTTTCCAGAAAAGACCTTAGTTACTACATCACACAAGTAACTCCATTCCTTCCTAAGACCTAGTCTTCTAATTTCACTTAGTTTTACAGTAGGAAGTGCATAATGAATGGAATTTAGCATATTGACAATATCAGTGTCAGTGTGTGGTGCAGTAACATTGTCATCAGGAATCTTGAAACATGCTTTTATGACATCACTATTGATACAAAAAACATTACCTTTGATGGTCAGAGTGATGGTTTTGTCAGTAGAGTTGTAGATTGCTGTTGTCCACATCTCCTCAACAACTTCACAATAAATTGTGGGTGATTCCAGCATAGCAAAACTTAACTTGCAGTTCTTCACGAAGTCCATCATCTTATGATAGTCTTCAGATTGCTGAATCCCCTTATTGACCAAGGCAGTGAAGTTGTTCTTCTCATAGATGAACCCAGTCTGTGACATGATCTTTACTACGGGTGCCATTGTTAGGGAAGAAAAGCTTGAAGAGAAAAAGGATTTTTGCTTAAGAAAGAATGAAATAAGACAGTTGAATTTGAGAATGATAAAAGAAAATGATTAGAATGAAATAGGCTTTTATACTTTGCTCAAACTCAACGGATAAAAATAATAAAGAGAAATAAATTACCCAATAGAAACTGCCTAAAATTACTGTTTTAAAACAAACTTTAAAAATTCCACCCATTATCCGTCGTGTAATGCTTATAAACTGTAAGTATACTCGATGGATAATGTTCAGGGAATTAACGGTTAAGAATTAGACACTTCGACGGATGAGGATAAAATGTTATCCGTCGAGCTTTAAAATATTCCAGAAAAGTAATTGATTTTTATTTACAATTTGTATATCGACGGATGACTCAACCCGATGGATAATGGTCATCCGTCGAGAGACAAATTTTGACTTAGCCAAAATTTCATCCAAGACTAAAAATCAATTAAATTTCTGGCTCCTTTTCAACTTGCAAGAATAATTCAGATAAATTCAAGAGTAATTAAGCATACCTAACTCACTTACCAACCTAGAAAAGGTGGATTCATCCAGTGGCTTGGTAAAAATATCTGCAAGTTGCTTCTCACTTGGAACAAAATGTAACTTTACAGTACCATTCATTACATGTTCCCTTATGAAATGGTACTTGATGTCTATATGCTTTGTCCTTGAATGTTGCACTGGATTTTCAGTGATGGCAATTGCACTTGTGTTGTCACAGAAAATAGGAATCCTATCAACTTGCAAACCATAGTCTAGCAATTGATTTTTCATCCATAAAATCTGTGCACAGCAACTGCCAGCAGCAATATATTCAGCTTCAGCTGTAGAAGTAGAAACTGAATTTTGCTTTTTACTGAACCAGGACACAAGCTTGTTTCCTAAAAATTGACAGGTTCCTGTTGTGCTTTTTCTATCAATTCTGCAACCTGCATAATCTGCATCTGAATAACCAGTTAGATCAAAACCAGAATCTCTAGGATACCAAATGCCAAGGTTTGGTATTCCTTTGAGATATCTGAAAATTCTTTTAATAGCTATCAAATGAGACTCTCTAGGATCAGCCTGAAATCTAGCACACAAACATATAGCAAACATTATATCTGGCCTACTGGCTGTTAAGTACAGAAGTGAGCCAACCATGCCTCTATAACTTGAAATATCCACAGACTTTTCAGTAGTGTTTAGTTCAAGCTTAGTTGCAGTGGCCATGGGAGTTTTTGCAGAAGTTCAATCCATTAGATCAAACTTCTTTAAAAGATCAAAAATATATTTAGTTTGACTAATGAATATTCCATCACTAACTTGCTTAACTTGTAAACCAAAAAAGTAAGTTAGTTCTCCCATCATACTCATTTCATACTTGCTTTGCATCAGTTTGGCAAACTTTTTACAAAGTTTTTCATCTGTAGAGCCAAAGATAATATCATCTACATAAATTTGAACAAGTATGCTAGAGCCATTCACATTTCTGAAAAATAAAGTTTTATCTACAGTACCTCTTGTGAAGTGATTTTCCAAAAGGAACTTTGATAAAGTGTCATACCAGGCTCTATGTGCTTGCTTCAATCCATAAAGTGCTTTCAATAGATAGTAGACATACTTTGGGAAATTTGGATCTTCAAAGCCAGGAGGTTGACTTACATACACTTCTTCCTCCAAATCTCCATTCAGAAAGGCACTTTTGACATCCATTTGATAGACCTTGAAATTGGCATGGGCTGCATAGGCTAAGAAGATTCTGATGGCTTCAAGTCTTGCAACAGGAGCAAATGTTTCATCAAAATCTATCCCTTCTTGCTGACAATAGCCTTTAGTAACCAATCTTGCTTTGTTCCTTACTACTATGCCATTTTCATCCATCTTGTTTCTGAATACCCATTTGGTGTCTATTGGATTCTTTCCTTTAGGCTTGGGTACCAGCTTTCATACTTTATTCCTTTCAAATTGGTTTAGCTCCTCCTGCATAGCTAAAATCCAATCAGGATCTAATAAGGCTTCTTCTACCTTCTTTGGTTCTTCCTTAGACAGGAAGCTGCTGTATAGACATTCTTCTTGAGTTGCTCTCCTAGTTTGAACTCTGGAAGAAACATCACCAATAATCAGTTCAAAGGGGTGATCTTTTGTCCATTTTCTTGGTTGAGGTAGATTAGCCCTAGATGAAGAGACCTCAATGTTGTCTTGATGTGTGATTGAGTTTTGATTGCTAGAAACTCCCCCTGAGTTTATGGATCTTTGATTTGAAATTGGGGTGCTTTCCATGGGTGATCTGCCTTGACTTCCTGCTTCTTTTGATAACCCGACGGATGGTGAATTTTGAGTACCGACGGATGAGGCAGGTTGTCTTCCGAAGGATAATACAGATTGCCTTCCGACTGATGAAACATTATGTAACTCGACGGATGTTGAGTTTTGTGCTTCATTTGTAGTGAATTTGTCTGCATTATCCTTAGACACTGTTTCTTGATCACTTTCATCATCACTTTCTTCACTGACCATCTCAACATTTTTGAATTTGAGGCTCTCATGGTAATCTCCATCTTTTAGTCCTTCAATCTTTTTATCATCAAACACAACATGTATAGATTCAACAACAATGTTGGTTCTTAGATTGTAGACTCTATATGCTTTACCAACAGCATATCCAACAAAAATTCCTTCATTTGCTTTAGCATCAAACTTCCCATTTTGATCAGTTTGATTTCTCAGAATATAGCATTTACAGCCAAAGACATGAAGAAAGTTCAGAGTTGGCTTCTTGTTCTTGAACAATTGATAAGGTGTCTTGCATTTTGCTTGATTAATTAGAGAGATGTTCTGAGTGTAGCATGCAGTGTTGACAGCTTCAGCCCAGAAATATATTGGTAATTTTGATTCTTCAAGCATTGTCCTTGCAGCTTCAATAAGAGATCTATTCTTTCTTTCCACTACTCCATTCTGTTGTGGAGTCCTTGCTGCTGAAAACTCATGCAGGATCCCATTTTCCTCACAGAATGCTCTCATGACATAGTTCTTGAACTCAGTTCCATTGTCACTCCTGATTCTTCTAACTTTGAAATCAAGATGATTGTTAACTTGTCTTATGTGATTGATGATGATTTCACTAGCTTCATCTTTGGACTTTAGGAAATAGGTCCAAGAGAACTTTGAGAAATCATCTACAATTACTAGGCAAAATCTTTTCTTTGAGATTGACAAAACATTGACTGGTCCAAACAAATCCATGTGAAGCAGTTGCAGAGGTTCTTCAATTGCTGAATCAAGTTTCTTCCTGAATGATGCTTTAATTTGCTTCCCTTTTTGGCAGGCATCACACAGTCCATCCTTTGTAAACTCCACCAGAGGAATGCCTCTAACTAGCTCTTTCTTTACCAGCTCATTCATGGTCTTGAAGTTCAAATGGGATAGCTTCTTGTGCCATAGCCAACTTTCATCTTGACTTTCTTTACTGAGAAGACAAGTTACAGATTCTGTTTTATTTGAGTTGAAGTCAGCTAGATACACATTTCCTCTTCTCACACCAGTGAGAACCACTTTATTGTTTTGATTATTAATCACAACACAGGTTTCTTTGTTGAAGGTTACTGAGTTGCCTTTATCACAAAGCTGGCTGATACTCAACAGATTGTGTTTGAGACCATCCACTAAGGCAACCTCTTCAATGATGACATTATCCTTTGAAATCAAGCCATATCCCACAGTATAACCTTTACTGTCATCTCCAAAAGTGATACTTGGGCCATCTCTCTCTTCAAACTCTGTGAGCAGGGTAGAATCACCAGTCATGTGTCTTGAACAACCACTATCCAAGTACCAAAGATTCCTTATGTTTCCCTGCACACATCAAAATCAAATCAAGTTGATTTTGGTACCCAAATTTCCTTGGGTCCTGCCTTGTTAGCTTTCTTCTTCTGTTTCTTAGGTTTTAACTCATTTGACTTAGGAATTTCAGATTCTTCCTTAGTCATTTGGGTTGGGCCTTTGAAACCACTAGATGCTACAGAATTATTATGCATGTTATGGCTAACAGGAAATGGCATGCTTGGTGCAAACATGTTATTCCAGTAAAGCATGCTAAATGGCATTTGAGGCATATTGTATGCAGCATAATATGGATTAGGTGCAAATGGCATATTAGCATACTTTGCATTCATGTTCTGTGTAGGCATAGCATTAACAGGCATAGGAGGCATGGCATTCATGTTAGAGAATTGAGGCTGAACAGACATGGGAGTAGGCATGGCAGATTTGCAATTAACAGACAAATGATTTACACTACCACATTTGACACAGATTTTTCTAGGAGCATATTTGTCAGGTGTGTAGTTGTTATGTTTGTTAATCCCTACTTTACCATTCCTATTGTTTTTCCTTTTAGTTTCTGTTTTTACCTCTATCTTCTCAAGTCTATCACTCAACTGTTTGACAGTCATGTGACCAACATTAGCCTTCTTCCATTTCTTGGCTTGACTTGACTCCCCTGAAATAAAGTTCTTGGAAACAGACCCATACTTTTCATTTAGCTTGGTTAATTTGGCTTTACTAATGGGTTTGTTCACAGCCGACGGATGAGGATTTTTATCATTCGACGGATAACATATTTTGTTGTCCGACGGATAGTCCTCATCATCCGTCGAGTCTACATCTGTCAGCAATCCATCTACCAAAATAGGTTCTAGTTTCTCCTTATTCTTTTTCCAGGCTTCATCATAAAAGGACTCAATTCCTTGAACCTTGGTGATTTGAGCATGAACATCTCTGGATGTTTTCCATGCTTTAATCACCTCCTATTCACGATCGAGTTGCTTCTTTAAAATTTCTTCCTTTTTCAAGGACTCAGTTAATTCCTCCTTAGCAATTCTACACTCAATTTTTAGTTTCTCAAACTCAACAAACTGAGACTCAAGCACATTATTCCTCTCACTCAAAAACAAGTTATTTTCTTTGATTTTAGCATTTTCTTTAGTGAGGGATTTAAGTGTAACACGCAAATGATACAATTCTGTAGACATGTCATTTATTGCATCATTACACTCAGCTTTAGATAAATGTGCAAGGTTTGTAGTAATTACCTGATTGCTTGAGGAACTTGTCTCTGTTTCATTAGACTTGGCCATAAGGGCTAGATTGACATAGCTGATCTCCTCATCTTCATCCAAACCATCAGCTCCCCAGTCATTCTCTTGTGTAATAAAAGCCCTTTCCTTCTGTTTGAGTAGGTCAAAGTATTTTTGCTTATAATCCACAGACTCAAATCTCTTCTTACTAGAATCTGACTTTCTACACTCATTTGCAAAATGCCCTGCCAAGTCATATTTGAAATACTTGAATTTTGACTTATCCACCATGTTTCTATTTGGCTTGGCAGCTCCAAAGTTCTTCTTGAACTTGAGCTTGGCAAATCTTCTTGAAAGGAATGCTAGGTGCTCATCAATGTCCTCCATGTCATCTTGACTCAAAGAATCTTCACTTTCTGCAGCTAGCCCTTTACCCTTGCTTTCACAGGCCTTTGAAGTTGATTCCACAGCTTCCATCTTCACTTCCTTCTCCTTTTCTAGTTCAGCAACTAGTGCAATGGATCCTCCTTTCTTCTTTCCTCTCTCCATTCTTTCATCCTGCTCTATTTCAAGCTCATAGGTCTTCAGAATGCCATACAGTCTCTCCAAAGTAAACTCCTTATAATCTTGTGAGTTTCTCAATGAGACTGTTATTGGTTTCCATTCCTTTGGAAGAGATCTGAGAAATTTCAGATTGGAGTCTTTAGTCTGATAGACTCTTCCATGCAATTTAAGAGCATTTAGTAGCTTTTGGAATCTACTAAAAATGTCAGTGAGTGACTCACTTTCTTCATTGTGAAAAATGCTCATATTGCTGAATCAGGAGCTGCATTTTATTTTCTCTTACTTGCTCAGTACCATCACAGATTATCTGTATTGTGTCCCAAACTTCCTTGGCAGTCTTGTAGTTGATGATGTTATCAAACATATCTGCATCAACACCATTGAACAGAATGTTCATGGCCTTTTTATCTTTCCTGACTTGTTCAAGATCAGGATCAGACCATTCATGTCTTGGCTTTGGAATTGATGGTTCATTTCCTGTTGCAGCTCTCATTGGAACATGAGGGCCTCTTTCTATGCAGTCCACATAGGCCTCATCTTGAGAAAGCATATGAAGATGCATCTTTACCTTCCAATGATGGTAATTATCTTTATCCAGAAAAGGAATCTTGATTCCAACATCTTTCTTGTTCATCTTGCTGAATTGTTTTGATCTTTAAACTCTTTGTAGATTAAGAGTCTGCTCTGATACCAATTGTTAGTCCCTTAACAATATAGAAAGAATTACAGAAGGGGGGTTGAATGGAATTCTTTATCTTTTTCTTGAAATAAAAATGTTCAACTCGATTATAGATATATCTGTTTTGATTAGCACAATGCGAAATATAAACTTTAATGAATCAAAACAAGAGTAATTAAAAACAAGAGTCTTTAAAAACTTTCTGGTGGATTTAAACAATTCCACCAGAGATATATATTAATATATCGAGAGAACTCTGTGTGCAGAAATGCTCACAGCTGCTTTTACAAGATAGAACAACTAAGAACACAGGAAATGCTAAAGATAGTGCTTACAAAGATTTCTCTGTGTTTGATTCTAAGCTAACTTAGTTTTCTTAGTTATTTTATATTTGCTACTCTCTTGGTTTATATATATTACCAAGATTACAAAGTCAAAAGAACTGAATAAATATAAAATCTAACAGTCTTGATCTTTGCTGCTTTTCGTCCTCTATGACCCAGTTAATAGGCTTCCACAGTGTTTGTATCCAATCTCGACGGCTGTGTGTCAGCTTTCACTGTTCAACTGATGTTTGAATCTTGATATTATCATCCGTCGACTTTCAGATCATCCATCGATGACTTACTTGATCATCCATCGACTGCTATTTTGAACATCCGTTAAAAGTCATTTGATCATCCGTCGAAGCTTTGTTAAGCATCCGTTGATAGCTATTTTGGCACTTGACTTCATTTCACTTATACAGAATTACAAGACATTGCTTATGTACAGTTAATCAACCTATTCTGCATATCTAGTTAAAGTCAACATGACTTATATGCTACTACAGATTTTATACAAAGGTGCATACAACACTGTGCTACAAACTTATCATTATATAAGCTACTCACTCGATGGATAATAAATTACTCATCCGTCGGTACTCAAACTGAGTTATCCGTCGGGACTATAATTCTTATCCGTCGAGTGCTACATTATTTCACTAAGTAAAATCTACTTAGATGTTTTGATTAGGTAATCATCAAGTGCACAACATATTCACAACAAGGAGGGCTTCCTCAGTTTTCTTTGGCTCAACTTGTGATAGAAACCATGCATGAAGATATTCATTTGCAGTTACACTTTTAGTCCTCACTCCAACAGTTGGATCACCAATAATTGCTTCTCTAGTGTGACTTCTATCCCACTTTCTGGTGTGAGTTTGTCGACTTGAGTTTTCTGTGTTTTCTTCACCATTTGCATGACTTTCAGAATTTTCTCCTCTTTCACCCCCTGAGTTTATGCTATCAAATTCAGGTGTTTGAGATGAGCTTCTATTCTCATGATTCACTTGTTCAGTAGACTCTTCATCAACTCTATGATTTGTGTTGACTTCAGCTTCATCATCAGAATCACTATCAATGTTGAAATTTTCAAACTTGAGGGCTTCAGCTTCATTTTCATCAAGACATTCCAAGCCTGGACATTTGTCATCATCAAAAGTAACATTTGTTTTTTCCATGATCTTCTTTTGTTCAATCACATAGACTTTGTATGCAGTTCTTTCCAATAAATATCCCAGAAAAATTGCCTCAAAGACTTTGGAGTCAAATTTTCCCATATATTCAGAGTTGTCCTTCAATACATAGCACTTGCTTCCAAACACATGAAGATGCTTTACAGTAGGATTTCTTTTAGACAAGATTGAGTAGGGTGACTTTCCAAGATTCTTGTTAATGAGATATCTGTTTTGAGTATAACATGCAGTGTTTACAACTTCTTCCCAAAAACTAGTTGGTAGTTCTGCATCTTGCATCATTGTTCTAGCAGCCTCTACTAGTGTTATATTATTTCTCTCAACTACTCCATTTTGGTGAGGTGTTCTAGCAGCTGAGAACTCTTGAAAAATGCCCTTGTCTTTGTAGAATTCAGTTAAGGTTACATTCCTGAATTCTGTTCCATTGTCACTCCTTAATCTTTTTACACAATTCTGATCTTCAGACTGTTTCTCAATCTTCTTGATATGTTTAATTATGATGTGTGGAGTTTCATCTTTAGAGTGTATAAATTCTACCCATGTGTATCTTGAGTAGTCATCCACCATCACAAGTGCATATCTTTTTTTGATATTGACTGGACATTAACTGGTCCAAATAAATCCATGTGAATAAGTTTCAAAGGTGCACTTATAGAATTCACAGTTTTACTTTTGTGATTTGATCTTTTCATTTTTCCTTTTTGACAAGCATCACAGACTTCATCTTGAGCAAACCCCAGATTTGGCATGTCTCTCACTAACTCCTTTTTTACTAGAGTATTGATTGCATTGAAATTCAAGTGAGACAGCTTCTTATGCTATCGCTTGCTTTGCTCTATAGATTCCTTGGTGTAGAATCAATAAATTCCATCCTCATTTGCTGAGTCCAAGTATGTAACAAATAAGCTTCCTTTCCTTGCTCCTTTCAGAGCAACTTCAGCAGGTTTCTTGCTGATAAAAGTGCATTCTTCTTTGTTAAATAAAACCTTGAAACCTTTGTCTGCAAATTGGCTAACACTGAAAAGATTCACTTCAAGACCATCTACCAGTGCTACATCTTCAATGACAACATTTCCAGAAATCAAATTACCATATCCCATTGTGAAACCTTTACTGTTGTCTCCAAAAGTTACTAATGAGCCAGCCTTCTCCTCAAACTGTGATAGCAGGGCCATATCACCTGTGTTATGTCTTGAGCATCCACTTTCTATGATCCATATGACTTTCTTCTTTTTTCCCTGCACACAATGAGTTTAAGTGTGTTTAGCAACCCAAGCAGTATTGGGTACTTTCTTCTTGTTAACAGATTTGATAGAGGTAGAGTTTGATGATTCAGAAAGAATAGAGTTCATTGAGTGATATGCATTATCCTTTTTGGCTGAAGATTCAATATTGATTTTCTTAAGATCAACCATCAGCTTGTGGAAACTTATCATTCCTTTCATGTTGCAAGGTATGTAATTAAACTTATCACATAATGAGTAGGGATCTTCAGCTTTTGCTTCATTGTACTTGCATGCTCCCACTCCTGGCTTACTAACAACCTTTTTGTAAAGGTGAGTTAGATGATTAACAGGACACATTTTTGACATTGTTTTCTTGGAGCATCTGCAACATAAGCAAAATTTTTGCTCTTGTTTATCCAAATCTTTCCATTTATATTCTTCTTCTTTCTTGCATCTTCAGTTTTTGTTTCCTTGACAGGGGTCTTGGAATCTTTGTTGACCATGAGCTTCTTTTCAACTTTGGAAGTTGGAGTTGTTTCAACATTTTTCTTCTCATTATCTTCATCAGCAATTTCTTGCTTTATGATCAACTCTTCATCACTGAAATCTACTTCACATGCTTTGAACATAGGTGAACCAACCTTTCTCAGCATAGCTGGGACATCTTCGTTTTCTGTTGTTTTTCGTTTATCACCTACAACTTTCTTTTTGATATTCAAAGCATCATAATCAATACCAATATCTATGTTAGCACATGGCTTGTGCTTCTCATGGTAATGACCTACCAACTCAGATGCATTCCTGAATAATTTTTTATTTCACCTTATTCTTCTCAATCTTTTCTCTTAACACAGTTTCAATCTCATTGACACACTTCAGCTTATTTTTCAAATATTCATTTTCTTGCTTGACTGACTCAAGTTCCACAAGCAGTAGATCCATCTTTTGCTTCTCACTCTCAAGCTTCTCATTAGCTTTTGTTATCCTACTGACTTTCTCAGTAGCTGCCACTAAACTAGTGCGTGTATATAAAACATCTCCACACTCATCTTTTCCATAGTCTCCTTATATTGACTATCATTTAAATCAATAGTGGTTAGAGTTGGTACCTTTGATTTTGAAGTGGATGCTTCTCCATGCTCAAAAGCCATAAGTGCATAGTTTCCAACTTTTTCATCCTCATCATCAACATCAGTATCATCCCAACTCTTTTCTTCTGTAATATAAGCTTTTCCAGACTGCTTCTTCAAGAGAGCTTCATACTTTGCTTCCAGTTCCAAGTAAGCTTTATCCTTCTTCACCTTCTTAGGCTTTCTGTATTCAGTAGCAAAGTGACCCAACTCATCACAATTGAAGCACCTTATCTTTGATTTTTCCACAGATCCTATTTTGTAGCCACCTTTGCTAGCTGAATTATACTGAGTTTTTGGTTTCTAATTATTTCTGTTGGAAGATTGTTCCTTTCCTTTGAAAAACCTTGGCTTCTTGACTCTTATATTGGAGAATTTCCTTGCCAAGTAAGCCATGGACTGATCCATTTCATCTAGCTCATCCAAGATATAATATTCGTCTTCCTCCAACTCCAGTACAACTTACTTCTGAGGTCCTTATTTCTTTTCTTTCATAGCTTGAGCAATCGAAACTTGATCATCTTGCGCACCTTCACTTTCTTATCTGTCATTCACAATCAAACCACTTGAACCATCAACAACATGACCATGGTGTGCTTTCAATGACTTTCTTTGCATCCTTTCAAGTTCATAAGTTTTAAGATTTCATATAGAACTTCTAAAGTTATTCTGCTTAAATCTCTTCCTTCTCTAATAGCTGATATTTTCTAGTTCAAGATGGTCAGGAAGAGCTAGCATAAACTTTAAGTTAACCTCTTCAGCTTCATAATATTTATCATGTAGCTGCAAGTCATTTATCGATTTATTGAATTTTTCAAAAACTTCAGCGATTCCTTCTTTTGGTTTAGCCATAAATCCCTCATACTGAGAAACAAGAATTCTCATTTGGTTTGACCTAACCTCCTATGTTCCTTCACATAAGATCTCTATTTTCTCCCAGAGCTGTTTAGCTGTGTCATAGTTGATAATGTTGTTTTACATTACATTGTCAAGTGACTCTATTAAGATTAGCTGCAAACCACTATCCAGAGAGACCTTTTCTTTTTCAGTTTCATTATATTTTGAAGGATCTTTAGCAGCATAATGTGATGGAATGACCATGTCTCCATCTATAGATTCATCAACTCTTACCATGGGAGTGAAGGGGCCATTCTTGAGGATCTGAATGTATAAAGGATTGGTCATCCTGATGAACAACAACATTTTCTTTTTCCATAGTGTGTAGTTAGATCTGTCAAAGGTAGGAATTTTGATACTGCTAAGCTTCTGTGTATTCATTCTTCCAAGATCATTAATCTGTTTGCTTTCAGATTTTGCTCTGATACCACTTGTTAGGTAATGAATACAACACAGAAGGGGGGTAAATGTGTTTTGAATAATTTTAATGGCTTTTTGAACTGTTGTGAATGGCGAACAAAGTAATATGTCTTGTAGAGATAATATGCTTTAACAAGAATAGTAAAACATGCATATGAACACACTATCTTTAGAAAATCACTTAATTTTCTATAAAAATCAAGCTATTATTTTGCTACAAAATTCTGGGTTCATGGTATGTTAAGAACTCAGCATCTCTCTTGAGAGTTACAAGAATTTCTAGATCTATTTTTGTTACTCCTAAAACAAAGCATCCAGTGTTTACTTTATAGAGAAGTAAATATTGGTTTTACACAACATGCAATAACATGTACTAAACCCTACTTTAAGTTAACTAAAACTTTATATTTCTGGCTTAGTGTATCTTTACAAATCATGCATGTCTGTGACTTTACTTTGTCAGTTAATCTTGGCCTTTGATCTTGTACTCTTCAAGTTGTTTTTTGTAGACTTTTCAAATCAAGGATTGATTTGTTTGTTGGTTGATAATCTTGGATATTTAACTGATCTGTATTATGTACTTGGGTTTTACATCGAGATCTCCAATTTGTTATATAGAGAACTCGACATCTCAATAAGTATAATGGCTTATCGAGATATCTAATTACTCTATAGTTGTTTTGACTTATCGAAGTATCTGAGTTCTCTATAAGAGAATTTGTCTTGTCGGGGTCTCTAATCTTCATGTCTTTATTTTGGCTTATCGATATCTCTGAGTTTTCTAGTGAAGAATTGACTTGTCGATATCTCAAAGATCTCTAGTGATAATTAGACTTATCGATATCTCAGATATCTCTAGTGATATTTTGACTTATCGATATCTCAGAGATCTCTAGTGAAATTTTGACATGTCGATATCTCCAATCTTCATATCTTCATTTTGGCTTGTCGGTATCTCTGAGACTTCTCCATAAGCTTTTCCGTACTTCTCGATAAGTCATTCTGGAGTTCTCGAGTGACTTCTCTATAAGACTTAATCTGTGACTTGTAGATTTCTTGACTTAGAATGTTTTTCCCAAAACGGATTTATTCAACTCCAAGCTTCTTCACGCTTTCTCTAAGGCATGATCTTCTTTCAGAGTTTATTCTTAGGCTTGAGACTGTTTATAGAAAAATACTCCAGTTTAATCTATTTACTTTTTTACAAACTTAACTGATATAATACAGAATACAAACTTAGATTATCATACAACTTACTTAGGGCTGTCAATTTGACTTAGTCTTGTTATGGCACAGACATGTCTTGTACAACACTCTCCAAGCTAGTATTGAACTTACCAGCCTATATAATTAAAAAGATGCATATTGGAATTGCATCTCTCCATAAGTGAAAAGTGCGAAGCTCTTGCAAATTATTCTCAACACATAAAAATATTGATTTGACAAAGAGAGGTCATGCCAATTGATTACTCACCATTAAAGCCTTACACATATTATTGCACACATCATTTATAGCCTCTTTGATCGTATTGATTATCATTTGATAAGAGCTATGGGGTTTTAGAGTGATAGAAAGAAGCCATTAGTTTGATAGCTTATATATTTGTTTTGACTCTTTCTTTTTATAACTTAGAATCTATAATCAAAGGTATAAGAAAACATTTGTGTTTTAATTTTTATATATAAGAATTATTCTGCGAAATTTTTTATGTTTGTTTATTTTATTGTAATGATTCATTTTCCGCCGCATTTTAGATTTAAAACGAAGAACATATATTTACCCCCCCTTTGTATGTACCTAGTGGACCTAACATTTGGTATCATAGCACGTTGACTGATATACAGATTGGATCCGCTAGATTAGCTAGTTTTTTTGTTGATTTTTATTTTACGGAGACTGAGAGTGCTTTCGTTGATGTAGTTCTGATTTTGGGTTTGTTGGTTTGACTTGATTAAATATTGGTATTGTTGACTGACTGGGTAGTTGTATTTTGAGACGGAATTATTATAAAATTTTCACAAATCTGAAAGTATGAGTTCTCAGAAGGTTAGTAGTATTAATGTTTCTCAGTTCGATAAATCACGGTATATCTATAGAAGAGAAAGATTCTTTTGTATATTCGGGCTTCAAATCCAGGTTATATGAATTTCCTAAAGAATGGTAGACATATGCTAACGAAGGATCGTCCAACTGAAACTGGAGTTAAAATTTGCATCCTGAAGAAGAGTGGACTGCAAAGGACAAAGAATTGATTAGATTGGATGAAAGCATGCAACTTATTTGGTGAATTCTATAGATGATGATGTGAGTCACCAAATTATGGTTTGTTAGAGTGCAAGGCACAAGTGGGAAACCATAGAACTGTTGATGGAAGGAACTAAAGATGCTAGGAAAAATTAACTGGATATTTTGACTTCACAATATTAGGCGTTTAAATTTTTACCAGGAAAAAGTATAACCCAAGTTTTTGAAAGGCTAAATAAATTGTTGAATGAGTTGGGTATACATGGTAAGAATTATTCTCAAAGAGAAGTCAATAAAAAGTTAATGATAACCTTGCCTCACTAGTTAGAGAATAAAGCTTCATCTGTTCGTGAACATGTTGACTTTGAGACCATAAAACTTGAGAAGTTATATGATAAGATGAAAACACATGAAATGGAGCAAGAACAAAGGAAAATCATCTATGGTGCTGGTACAATTGATAGTAAGAATGTTGAATTGCTCAAGATCACTACGCTTATTGCAAGTGACAACAAAGAGCTATACATAATTGTTGTAAAGCCAAATTCTAAAGCTGAAATTCTCTTTGAAGCTGAGATGGATGATGGAAACCTCTATGGTAATCCAAGTGACTATTATACCACTAAGGAGCTGCAGAGTTTGGAAGATCCTACTATGGACAAACTTGCAGGGATATTCAGTAATATAAGGTTCAGAAGGAAGCAAGTTTTTAGATTTTCTAGAAGCAACAATCGTGGACAAAGGTCAAATTCATCTTCAGGGTCTGGGTACAAGACATATATGGTTGACATAAGCAAGTTCAGATGCCACAATTGTGATGAGGTTGAGCACTTTGCCACTGAATGCAGAAAGTTCCAAAAAGCTAAGGACAAAGGAGAGGTTTATCAGAAAAGGGATTCTGGAAGCTCAAAGAAGTATCTAGTTAAATCTTACATAGCTGAAGGGAAAATTTGGTATGACACAGATGATGAAGAGAAATTTGGAAATCTTGCATTGATGGTAGAATCTTCTTCACAGGTATCATTTCCAACTGTTCGTGCTTTACCTGCTGATAATCTATGTGAGAATGAACACTATATTGCTTTTATGCAAACTGTCTTAGTGTATAACAATGCAGTTTCTTATGAAAGACTTAAATTCTAATGCAAGACTGAGGAATGTGTTGAAAAATATACTGCCTTAAGAGAAGTCTATATAAACGTTTGTACTACACTAAGGTGCACCAATGAGACTGGAGGTGAATTAGAAGAAGAACTAAAGAAAATCCAAACTGAAAATGGTAAGATAGTTCTTGATAATGTCACTTTGAAAAATCTTTAGCAGAAAAATCAATATTTAGAGCTTAAGATTAAAAAGCACCTTGAGACAGAGGAAGAGCTTCAGAGCAAGATTACATATTTAGATAATAAATTATATGCTTATACTGATGCTGCTAATCTTGCTAAGAAGCTCATAGTTGATCCAGTAGTTAGTAGAAAAGTTGGGATAGATCTAGACTATGAAAAACTTAAAAAACCTTCTAAGAAACGTGTAATTGAGGATGACCCCGAGAAGAAAGTTATCAATCCCCCCAGTACACCTCATATTCTTAAAGAAGATAAGAAACCTCTATTTAAGAAAGCTACTATAGAGCCCTTTGATGAAGATAATCTCTATATTCATCATGAGATACTGGTTGAGGATCTTGAGAGCTCAAGAAGAGAAAAGGCAAAGAAACCTATATCCATTTCTAGTGACACTGATCAATATAATGTAGGACTAGGTTTTACTTCCAAGACTAAAAGAAGTAGGAATAGAAATGGCATGATATGAGCTAATGGCCCTAGAAAGTTATACAATAATTATGGTTCTGCTGGTCACCTTACTCATGCTTGTAGAAGGGTTAAAGTAGACAATGCTAAGAATGTTTTTGTGCATAACATGCCTCATTCTTCTAAGCACATAAGGCCAATTTGTATGCCATGTATAGTTTCTTTTATGAACACTTATCTTGATTCTACACTCATATAGTATATCTCGTAATCATGATAAGCATATTCATAAGAACACCGATAGATCAAAGACTGTGAGCCCTCCTAAAGCTAGAAAAGTGGCACCTATCACCAAGCCCAAGAGCAAGTCTGTTGGTGCTTCTTTAAGTGACAAGCAATCAGTCAATGATAAAGAAAAAAATGTAAAGCCTGTTAATTTCACTAAGAAAAATGCTATATATTCAAATGCTTCTAAGTCCCTGGACCCAACTTAATTTGGGTAAACGAAAACTTAATCCCCTTTATTTTCAGGGCATCAAGAAGAAGAAGGTTATGTGGATTCTGGACAGTGGATATTTAAGGCATATGACTGAAGATAGAGCCCCACTATTAAAGGTGGTTGAGAAAGCTGGAGGGTGGTTACTTTTGGAGATGACAACAAAGATTATACAATGGGATATGGCTGTTTGGAATTGGTAATGTCATCATTGGCATAAGAAACTCTCCCACTTAAACTTCAAGACCCTGAATTCTTTGGTTAAGAGGGAATTGGTCGGAGGTCTACCCGAGATGGAATTTAGTCCTGATGGACTTTGTGAATCATGTGAAAAAGGAAATTCAAAGAGATTATCACACAAGAAGAAGACAATGACCAAAATCACTGAACCACTACAACTCATTTACATGAAGTTGTTTGGACCAGTGAACATCATGTCTATGTCAAGAAAGAATTATGGCTTTAGGATTGTTGATGACTATTCCAAATACACATGGGTGTTATTTCTACATTTAAAGGATGAAGCAACTGATATGATTATTGATTATATCAAGAAAATTAAGTTAGGATCTGGAGTGCATGTATGTACTATCTGATCAGATAATGGAACGGAATGCAGAAATGCAAAGTTAAATAATTTGGTACCGAGAAAGGCTTCTCAAGATAATTTTCAGCACTAAGAACACCACAACAGAGTGGCGTGGTTGAGGGGAAGAATCTAATGTTGATCGAAGCTCCAAGGACTATGCTTAATGAAGCTAATCTTCCTATTTACTTCTAGGATGAAACAGTTAACACTGCATATTATACTCAAAACAGAACCCTGATTAACTAGATATACGAGAAGACCACTTATGAGTTAATGGCTAACAAGAAACTATCAGTGAAATACTTTCACGTGTTTGGAGGAAAGTGCTTCGTGCATAAGGATAATAAGCATCTGAGCAAGTTTGATGCTAAGGATGAAGAAGGTATTTTTCTGGGCTATTCTCTGAACTCAAAAGCTTATAGGGGTTATGTGATTAGTAATCAAAAGGTTGTGGAGAGCCTTAATGAAATGTTTGAGGATGCCAGGCTCCCAAGTATTCAAAAGGAAGATAATTCAGATAATCTTGATGTAAAAGATCTTTCTAATAATGAAGACGAACCCGAGATTGTTTTAGATGGTAATGATAATGTTAATGATCCCGATAATGATCATAATTCTGATTCAGACTTTGATGGTCCAGATGACAGTGGTGACATTGGAAATGCAGAAGAGCAGAATCACACTATTTTGGAGACAAGTCCTCAAGTGTCAGATTCTGGAGATCAAGCTGGAGACAACTCAGGGGGAGCAGAACAAGAAGCAGAACAAAGATCCCTTAGTCAGAATAATCAAAATGGAGAACATGTTGAATCATCAAGAGATAATTTTCCTAAAGCAATCAGGTGGAACAAATCTCATACTCTTTATTTAATCATTGGCAATGCAGAGGCAACCGTTTAGACTAGAAGAGCTATAATGAATGAATGTCTTTATTCTGGTTTTATATCTCAAATGGAACCAAAGAAAATAAATGAAGCTATTGGAGATCCAGATTGGGTGATTGCCATGCAAGACGAACTTATTCAGTTCGAAAGACAGAAAGTGTGGAAGCTTGTACCCAAGCCTAAAGATAAATCCGTGATTGGCACCAAGTGGGTTTTCAGGAACAAGCTTGATGAAGATGGAATTTTTAAAAGGAATAAGGATATAATGGTTGTTAAAGGATATTCTCAAGAAAAAGGGATTGACTATGATGAAACCTTCGCACTAGTGGCTATACTTGAAGTTATTAGGATGTTTTTAGCATTTATAGCATATTCAAACTTTAAGATATATCAGATGGATGTACAAAGTGCTTTCCTGAATGGTGAGCTTGAAGAAGAGGTCTACATGGAGCAAACTTCTGGCTTCGTAGATCCTGAGTTTGAAGATTTTGTCTATCTTCTCTTTAAGGCTCTTTATGGTCTTAAGCAAGCGCCAAGAATATGGCATGACATTCTCTCTGAATTTATTCATGAAAATGGTTTCATTATAGGTGTCATACATAATACTCTATTTCATAAAAATCATAAAAATGATATCATACTTGTGCAAGTATATGTTGACGATATTATATTTGGGGCTACGAATGATGTACTTTGTGCAAGGTTTGCCAAGCTTATGGAGAGTAGGTATGATATGAGTATGATGGGTAAGCTAAATCTTCCTTGGACTTTAAGTGAGCCAGAAGTCAGATGGTATCTTCATTTTTCAAACAAAATACATCATATATCTTCTAAATATACATAAATTAGAAGATTCAACACCTGCAAAGACTCCAATGGCAATTGTCACAAAACTTGATCAAGACAAGTCTGGTAAGAAGGTTGATATCACTAATACCGAGGCATGATTGGGTCACTTCTCTACCTGACTGCGAGTTGTCCAGATATCATGTTTGCAATATGCTTGTGTGCGCAGTTCTAATCTGATCTGAAGGAATCTCGTCTGATAACCGTCAAAAGAATTTTTAGATATCTGAAGGGTACACCTAATCTAGGTATTTGGTATCCTAAAGATACGAGCTTTGATCTCATCGGCTACAAAGGTTCCGATTATATTAGTTGTAAGATTGATAGAAATAGTACTTCAGGAAGCTCTCAGTTTCTTGGAAGAAGATTGGTTTCCTGGTTTAGCAAGAAGCATCATTCAGTTTCCACATCTATTGATGAAGCTGAATATATTACTGCTGGAAGCTGCTATTCTCAACTTCTCTAGATGAGAAACTAACTCCGAAACTATGGAATTGACTTGAAGAATATTTCTATATATACTGACAACACAAATTCCATAGAAATCTTAAACAATCATGTTCAGCACTCTAGGACCAAAAACATTGATATAGGGTATAGTTTTATAAGAGAGCATACAATGAATGGTATTGTGAAACTTCATTATATTCCTACAACGGATCAAATTGCAGAGATTTTCACAAAGCCACTTGATGAAGTTACCTTCAACAAGTTGGTTAGTGAACTTGGCATGTTGAATTTTTTAAATTAATTGGAAATCAACAAATGTACTTTGGTGCGGGTAAACTTTACTACCCCTATGATGATGTTGTGAGGGAAGTGTAAGTTTACATATCTACTATTATTATATTTTTCCCTATTCATAAATTTTTGAAGCTAACTGATTACCATGCTTTATATGTTATATGATAGTTGGTAAGTAAGTTAAAGTTTTTGAAGCAATATATAAGTTGTTTGAATATTTTCATGCTATATACTTTATATGATGCCAACACTTAATACTTATTTTAGCACACACACATAACACTCATGCTCTGATTTAAGATTCTGTGTGATATTTGGGTTCTAGATCCTGAGTCACTATGATAGTCGAATCCTGGGTCACTCTGATTTTATGATTATCAGTATTTGTGCTAGAATAAATGCACAACATAATTAGAGATAATTATGATATTTTTATGTCAGGTGCATAATATAATTGATTTAGTCTTGATGTGACTAATCAACTTTGGTATAGTCTTGTTAAATACACTATTGGCATGAATATTTGATCTTGTGACTTTAACTCTGATTACTTTATGTTAATCTTGTAAGTTTAGAATAATTCTTACCTCTCTCTCTGTGTTGGACTAACATGAATTGTTTAAGCTAATGAGATTTGAATGGATAGAATTTTCAAAAGAATCAGAAGGCAAAATTATTTGAAACATCCTTCATGAATCCTTGTGATGGTAAGTAAAGGGTAAACTTCTTTGATTTTAAGATTGTAAGCTCCTGAATCACCATGATGTTGATCTCTAAATTCTATAATATTTTACTTTAAAAGTTTGTGATCATCAATCCTCAGTGATTTTAGGAATTGACTATGAGCCTATCAAAACCCACAGGTTCTGACCCAAGTCATATAATCAAACACTTCTCAAACAGTATCATTACCTTGCTATGATATATTCACCATATTTTGTTCTGATACACCTGATTTTTTTGAGATATCAACTTGGTTTCAGAAAAATTATCACTTGGTATTGGAGTTTTGTTGAGAAAGAGGGAGATAGTGCCAAACAACACTACATAAGGAAGGATTGGTCAACCGTACAGCTATGTCTCTAACAAAGTAATGGAGTAGCTAAACCTCGAGACATCTGTAATCCCATATGTATTATCTCAAAATAATATAGAGCTGAAAAAACATATAAGCTGTTACTAGGTGCATTCTCCCAACATAATGTAATCTATTCAAATTCACATGTCAGCCAGGGCAACTGAATGAGAGTCACTGCCCCGTGATCTAAATATTTTCTATACACATGTCATATTCACGGACAAGGAAGATATTGACGAAGCAATTGTTGTTAAATAATATCAAGGTCAATGATAATAATTGGATCTTAATCCTTAGATCCTGGCCTTAAAAGCCTTATACTCTGATATTTGGATTAGAGTTATGATTTTAGATCTGTGTTACATATTTATATACTCTGATCATTGGATTGGTATGGTTCTTGGATCATTCCTCTATTCAATATCTCTGATCTTGAATTTGGGTTCATGTTTCTGGATCATTATCTCTGATAAGTCTTCATAGATTTCAAAAGAAACCTCTGACCCCTAATGGCATATCATTGATCATTGATTATTTTTCCAGAATTCAAATATGGCTATGATTTTGACTTTAGTCAAAATCGTAACTTGTAAATGAGGAATCAGATATTATCTGACGAGTTTATAGGGTATATTTCTTCATGGAAGTTGAGGGATATCAGGAATTATACCACTTATAAGAATCTTAATTACCCATCTCATAAGAAATATTTATGAATCTCTTGACTGAGAGTTTCCATCCTTGAAGATGGAAGACAAGTTTTCTATGAAAAGAATTTCTTACATGTACACTTGGATGTTTGGATCTTTGGGTGAGTGACACACTGTGAGACTGAGTGACAAACACTTCAGTGTAGAGTGGAGTGAAACTTATTGTGAGATCACCAAACATAAATCACACACTTGCACTGTGAGGAAATGGTTACATACTATAATCTCTTCACTTGGTTTTGTGGTCCTACCCCCTAGCTATGAAATATTTTGAAGGATACTCAACTAAGGGGGAGAGATTATAGAAAGATCATAAGAGATTATACATAATAATAGCCTTTCTTATACTAAGAAAGAGAGTTTTCACCTTTATTGTACTAATGGGAAATTCTTCATCTTAGGGGGAGAGATTATTGGTTCTGAGTTCCAAAATATTTTCTATGTGCTCTATGGGAAGATCCGAAGATTGAAGACATAATTTGGAAGTCATATATATTTGTAATTTTACTTAACGGAGAGAAGAACCAGTTCTCTGCCGAAGCTAAAGGTTTATAGAAGATGTAGAAGGTATAAGATATAGTTATTTACAAGTCCAGAGCTGAATGTTGAAATTTAATAAATATCTATTTTTGGAGTTAGTTGAGTTATCCTCCAAACTGTTGTTTCTCCATTATTATTTGACTATCAGGTGTAACAGTGAGATATGTGGAGATTGTTTAACAAGATTGAAGTTGTATGTATAACTCAATAATGCTAATTTTGATAAATCAACATAGAACAAAGGACTTGCAAATAATCTATGTTCCACCAGAATTAATAAAAAATAATTATTTGGTATGTACATAATGATCTTGGTAGCTGCAGTGAAGAGGTCATCAACAAAAGTCCGTATAAAGTTCATTAATATGTTCATGAAAAGGAGGTATAAGGTTGAAGTCATTCGAAGAAGTTATTAAGATTAGTGTGAAAACCGAAATAATTCTACGTGAGGTTGATTATATAAGGTAGAAGACTTAACAATACTATGGAAATATTATAGTACGAAGTCCTAAGAGGGAACTAGTCGTCTGTGAACTAGACCATTGCACTAGGCATCAATGATCCGTGAAGGAAAACTAAGTACTATAATAGAAGAATTATTAAATGAGAATTAGTATCTAAATATGAAGGTTATATGGTTTATACGAATACGCGGAGAGAAGTCGTAAAGACAAGACAGTTAAATGGTTAAAGTGCTCTACAGAAATTAAGTAAAAGTGATCAGTTCCTTTTAGTAGGAGTCACCAAGGCTACTCTCTTACCTAGTAGGAGCCACTACCTTATAGTATGGCTTAAAAACTAAGTACTAGAAGTGGTCTTGACCTAGTAAGAACAAAAGAGTAGAAATGAGATAAAAAACTAAGTCAGTAGTGCATCTCCATCCCTCTAGGCGTAAGTACTACCTTGGACACTCCTTCAAGTTGCTTCAAAATCTAAGCAAGAAAGCTCCCTTGGCCCTTCTAGGTGCAAGTACACCCTCCTTGGTCCCTTGTAGGCATAAGATAATTCAAAGACTTAGGCAAAACAACTTTCTACCCCCTCTAGGCGCAAGTACCCTCTTCCACACTCCTTGTAGGTGCAAGTTGGATAAAAAACTAAGTAAGAATGCTTACCTTGTCCCTTGTAGGCGCCACTACTTGTTCCTTGGAATCTATGAGGCGCAACTTGATGTATTCCTTGAATATTTCAAGTGCTAAATTCCCTCTCTAGGCGCAACTCATGGTAAAGGAAGGTACAGACGCAAGTTGGACAAATTTGCAAGCTGTCAAGTGAATACTTGGCTAATATTAAGCCACATACATGTTTCCCTCTCTCCAAGCTACTACCCTATCTACCAGCCTATATAATCAAAAAGTTGCAGATTGGAATTGCATCTCTCCACAAGTGAAAAGTGCGAAACTCTTGTAAATTATTCTCAGCACACAAAAACCTTGACAAGGAGAGGTCATACCCAATTGATTACTCACCATTAAAGCCTTACACATATGATTGCACTCATCATTTATAACCTCGTTGATTTTATTGATTATCATTTGATAAGAGTTATAGATTTTTAGAGTGATCGAAAAAAGTCATTAGTTTGATAGGTTATTTATACTGCCTCTTTCTTTTTGTAACTTTGAATATATATTCAAAGGTGTAAACAAACCTTTGTGGTTTAATTTTTTTATGTAAGAATTATTTCGTGAAATCTCTTGTATTTATTTATTTCATTTTAAAGATTCATTTTCCGCTGCATATTAAATTTAAAACGAAGAACATAAATTCACCGCATCTGTATGTACCTATTGGACCTAATAATGAGTTTTTTTATCACACTACTGAGAATGCATGATGGCATAATCACGTTGCTGAATGACATGATCTCTCTACCGAATGGCAGGATTATGCCAAAATATATGGAGTTTCACGTGAGGATTTATAGATTTTGCATGATCATGCTAAATACTGCGTGATCACGCCAATTTATAAGTAATATTTTATTCTTAATTTGGATTTGAATTTTATCTATTTTCCTTTAAAATTTTATATCCCCACCTATATAAATATCATCATTATGTATTGAATTAATATCTTTTATTGAGATAAAAATCTTAAGAGTTTTTATCTTATATTTCTTGTAAATTCAAAAAAATTCTTATAGATTTAAGGTATTAAAAGATTTCTCGTGCAAGCGTTTCTGCGAGGATTAACGCTTGTTTCTCGTACGGTTCTGTGCTGCGTAATAACTTTAAAAATGAATTTCAAAAAAAAAACTTTAAAAATGAGAGTATATGACATATAAAAGTAATTTAAATTGATTTATTATAGTTATATTTTATTCATATATAAAATTTATGTTCGGGCCGGTTCTTTATCCACCGGGTGAGTGAAAATACATATCCACTTATTAATGAATTTGATCTGATTATTGTCAAATCGAATTTTACTTTTATACGATTTATAAACACTTATTAAGTTTCCGCTCGCACCGGATCTTAGGTTAAATTTTAGAAGTTTATTTAAGACCATTTTAATATTAATGTATGAAAAAGTTAACGAAAATGTTATTTAGAGCATCTGCAATGTTATCGTTAAAACTGTTATCTTAAATAATTTAAAATAGAGATTATCTAAAAATTTACAGGACTTGTACGGTTATGTACTCCGATGTAATTGGTTATAATAATTGATTATATACTAAAAATAGTATATTATTATTTCATATTGTTATAAATAAAATGTATTATTTGAATATGGTAACATGTTATGTGTAATTTAACTATAGACGGTTAAATATTCGATAAATATAAGCAACATAAAGAGATTAACTAAATTTTTAGTTAAGATAAATATATTATTGAAATGAATAATTTTTTACATAATATTTAAAATATACATTTATGATATGTTTTACACATTGTTCGTCCAGGTTGAAAATGCTCGTACGGAGCTTCTGTTTCAGGTCTGGTGCAAAAAAATGAGAAAAGATTACGTTTACATTCCTATTTACAGGGCTTTTATTACGAATGCATAAGCAATTTTATGATTTCAACTTCTTCTGCTCTAGAGATAAAAATATACCTCACGAAATAACAATTTCCAAAAGTTAATGATTAAAAAATAGGAAACTAAAAAAGGCAATTACCATATCACACTAGTACTTGGAGCAAAGAAAATATCTAAGTGGGGATTAACCAAGGCCATCACCCGCACGCTGTGCTAGCCAGAACCACCAGTTATATCTTATATCCCCCCTCTGCTCTCTTTCAACAGACAACCATGAACCTCTAGTAATCAACATTACGCCTTCCTACCGTATATTTCTATATCTGGGTATGTCTCTCAATTCTCATTCTTCCCATTCTGCTTTTTTATATATGTTGTATTCGCCAAATGTTTAATCTTTTTTATTATGATACATCTTCAGTACTCTAATTTTGATCATAAAATTGGTGAAGGGTCACCTTAATTTAGCTGATTTTAGCTTCTTTTTTCCCTAAGTAGGTGTGTATGTGTGTTGAGCAACTTTGTGTCTGAACTCTCATGATTGTTGTTTATAGGATATACAACAATATTGTACTAGAAGAGATTTTTAGAAATGGCATCTCTACCAAGTTTAGAATTTCATGTTAATTTGAGAAGGGAATTTTCTATCTTGGCTCCTACATGTTTACAACAAAGGCCAAGGACTAGTTACAATTTTACAAAAGGTTAGTTAACTTCTTCATTTCCTTCTTATCATATCTTTTGCTTTTATTTCTTTTGTTGTCCATCTATTATATATCTTCTTGGACTGCAACTGCATCGAAATAACGTAAGAGTGGTGTTGAAATTTTGTATGTTTATGTACTCAGTAACTCGATATTGTAACCATGTTTTAATTACTATAGTCAGTTCCACCAATTTAAGATAGTCAAACAGTGTAAAGTTTAGATAGTTCGAAAAAAGTTGTCCTTATTAGGAATCTCCCTTATTTTTTGACTTCCCCAAGCATATTGTTGTATGTATCAGCAGGTTCATAGATGGGTCTTACCTATTTATAACAGCATGTTAGCATATCATCACTTCTCGAGTATGTTCTACAAAGCTTTTTTCATCTTATTTGTATGTACAAAATAAAAGTGTCCCCTTTAAAGGTTCTGCCGAAGTCCTTGTAGAACTTAAAAATTCTAGGATAAAGATCTTATTTTTTCCAAATGCATTTTGGGTTCGCTAATCTTATAACATATTTAACTTTCTGTGGGGAACTCTGGTGTAATCTGCATAAGAACCTTTCTATATATTGGAGAAAGAGACACCCATAAATGTCAATGTATAGATTATTCTAGGAGGGAAATTGACTTGAACATTAGAATCCTTATTATTTGGCCAGGGGTCACTTGTTATCCTCAAAGTGTATCTTGATGTCTTATGAGTTATGACTTTGTGGCTCAAGAAAAAACATAATAGCAAGAAAAGTATTGACCAAAAAGTTAAAACATTCACGACAAGGAAGCCTGAGTTTCTTAAAAGGCTGTTGCTTAAGTATCCCTTTCCTGATTTATAAGGTAATATGTGTGCAGCTTTGATTTTCTTTCATAGTAGTGTTTTACTAATATTATATTCTACATTTTTATTTTGTTACAGAGAGAATTACCACACACAACTTATCTTCAAAAATAAATTCAACATTCTCAAGCCCTACATTTCAGAGCAATATATTAAAGGAGTTCAGCTCTACTGTCTGCAGAAGCAGTGATTCATCGAATTCCAGTGTCAGTAATGATGAATCAACTAAGCAGGGCAAGGCATGTGCAAACAACTACAATTGTGCATATAATTCATAATTGTTTACTAATAAATTACAGATTAATCTGGTGTTATACAATAACTTTGAACCAATTGAACATATTGCACCAAGCTTTGTCCGGTCCATGCGCAAAAATAATTGTAACTTATTGCTATTAATGAAATATTCTCCATGTTTTTATTCTTTAATGTATATTGCTAATTTTTCAAGGGTCAGAAGGGAGCATTGTTAACTGACCTAATGAAGAAAACATTTTCCCATGACAGCTAACCCACCATTTGATCCAATGTATAACAATTATTTTTTCTATAATCAAATACTTACAATATTAATGTTTTAATGCGTTTGAGGTATGAAGGTTACTAAAGCATTCAAGATCTGGCTGTGTGTTTTCTCTAATTATTGATGTTGTTCTCCTCTATGTATCTAAGTTCTGTCACTGACAGAATAGATTTATCATGTAGCATTTCACTAAATGATTTGTAATCATCACAACACTACAATGTATTCCAGGTACCATTTGGATACACAAGAAAGGATGTTATATTGATTGGAGTTGGAGTTACAGTCGGCGGCATTGCTCTTGAAAGTGGGTTAGAGGTATTCTACCTTTCAGTACTTGTTCAGTTTTTTTAGTACTTCGCATCCTAATCAACTCTTATTTACACTGCTTAAGTGAAAAAATTAGATGAAATGTTACTGTGGGACTAATCTGACTGGTATAGCAAACTTTTCAATCTCATTAAATTATAACAAGCTCATACCATATCAAACCAAACATCACTAATATGTCCCACTCGAAAGTAGGGTTCGGGAAGGGTATGAGGTATGCAGTCCTTACCCTTACTGCTAGAAGTAGGTAGGTTGTTTCTGTTAAGATTCCGGTTTTTGAAAATTTATCATAAGTTTTGTTTACCCCGAATAAATGTAGGTATCTTCTGCTGTAGGTAAATTTATTCTTGTTTCTTCATTCTTTCTTTCAAGATCTATGGTAACAAACAAAGGATGCTGCCTACCTTTACCTACACATTGTTTGTGCCTATTTATTTTTGAAAATATAGAAATATTCATTTCCAAATAAGAGTTAAGATGCACTGAGAATGTTCAGAAAACACAAAGTTTAGAACCCTAATTATGTGGTTTGCCATTTCTGCAGTATCTCGGAGTCGATCCGTTACAAGCAGGAAATGTAGTCCAGTTGGTTCTGGTTCTTGGTCTAACTATTGGATGGATATCCACGTACATCTTTAGAGTCTCTAACAAGGAAATGACATATGCCCAACAATTACGTGACTATGAAAACAAAGTCATGGAGGTATAACTACTTTTAAGTTTGTTTTTAAAATGTGATATATTCTAACACTAGCTTATAATATTGTATTTTGTGTTTTTCATGTTTGTGGATAATATTGCACAATGTTTTCTTATCATTCTATTATATATTCCGGTCCATTTGTCATTCCTTGTTAGCCTGAAATTAAATTCATGTGTAAATGTTACTTGAGAAACATCTTGGTGAAACTTCAATTTATATTTTTTATTTCTTCAAATTACAATGTTATGTTAGAATGGCAAAGGCTTAGTTTCAACTTTCAATCTTGATTTGACCAATATTCCAAGAATATAAGTGATAATTTAATTCTTGTCAAGTTTGACTCATAAGTCTTACTTGACATCCCTGCCTCGCTGAAATATACCCCCACTAACGGGCGTAACTGTTTTTATGTTCCAATTCGATAATTAAGAAATGACATGAGTCCGTGACACGTGACATGAATGACATTTTGTTAACAGTTTTAGCGTACCTATGAAAAATTCTCTTATCTATAACAGTGTTAATTTTGTAGAAACGTTTGGAGGGTTTAACAGAAGCAGAGTTAGAGGCATTGCTTGAACAGGTTGAAGAAGAGAAGAGAACCCTTGCTAGTGGAGAGCAGGTTAAGTAAAGCTAGTTTTACGATATGGTTGCTGCATAGAATGGAATTTGATACTAAAATCTCTGTATAAAGTAAACGTTATAAAATTGATTACAAGGATAGTTTTATTTTAGTTGCTATAATATGATAATTCATTTTGTTCTAGTGTATTCTATCCGTATATTTTGTCTTGCTCGTTTGTCTCTAGGATATACATTGAATTTCATGCCGGATGATGATGGTGGGCAAATAAGGATTGCAGCAAGATATTGCTCTTGCAACTTCAGTTAGCTCTCACTCCCGGTCTCCGTCTGCAATGTGATTAATAATGTATGTATATTACTGGATGTTCAAGTTTTTTTTTTAAAAGACTTGATAGTAGATGATTAATGGAAATAGATATAGATAACTGTGGATTTGTTACTCAATATTGCAAGTGTCATTTACCAAGAAAACAACATAAGTATTTGACACATTTGTTATACGTATATTCTCGTGTTCTCAAAAAACGCAAGTGCACTCTTCTCAGTACCTAATAAACTTTTGAATTTTGGATGAAGTCCTTCGCGAGGCAATTTATTTGCTCTTCTAACAGACTTCTTAGAAGGCCTTGCTTTTACCTTGTAATACATTGGAAAAGCTCTAGCACAAGATTTCTTCAAAGAATTTAATTCTATAGATGAAGAACCCATTAATTCCCAAACCATATCAGCATAAACATCAAGTACCATCTGAGGGAAGCGCCCGTAAACGGTTTCTCCATTAGCAAGTTGCTTGATCAATGTTAGACGTGACATTATTTAGATGATGTGAAACCTCTTTCTCAGCGGGAGCAGCCTTGATTGGTTTTGAGAGAAAATATGCAGATCCAAGACATGCATATCATCAGATGTGACAGAAGAAAATGCAGGGCCTTCCCAACCAGCCCTTGCTGCTTGTACTACTCGATGGACACAAAACTTGAGTATATGAGGGAAATCCCAGTTAATAACATTATCAATTGAAGGGATATCGATTGCTCTTGCTGCTAAATCAGTCACAATCAGCAGCATAGTCTTTTGGTCCATATCACCGTAGCAAATAGATGGAGGAATACCCCTTTCTTGACAAAGAACATTAAGAAACTCACCATGCTATTATTTGGAAACAAATATTAATGTCTGTTCACCAGGACTTATCACGATGCTCTTCCCTGCATCTTTACCAGGTGCCCTTGCCCAATTTTTTAGAGCTGGTTTAAGAGATGCTAAGTTCTGGTGAACAGACATTAATATTTCTTTCCAAATAATAGCATGGTGAGTTTCTTAATGTTCTTTGTCAAGAAAGGGGTATTCCTCCATCTATTTGCTACGGTCTGGGTCCTTGAAATAATGATCCAAGGGTTCTGGAGCAGTGTGTTAGATATGACTTATATAATACACGATTGTTAGGGATTAGCATCCCTTTTTCATATATCACATAATGAACACAACAAGCAACATTATATATATTACAGGCTTTACACAGAATTAACTAACAAGTAAAAGCCATAACTATGCTTACATGCTACCATATTACTATGTTGCACATACCAATACTACTACATATACCACTGTAGTACTCCTAATACTAACGGTCATGACACTATAGTATTTCCAAGATACATATCCCGACAATCCTTTCCCTTGGAGAAACAACCATGGTTGATCTAACACTTGGTACATACATTTTTCTTGCAAAGTTGGCCTCACGCAAACATCATGGATATCCTCCTGGATCGAATATGGTGATTGTATCCCTTTCTCTTGAGGCTTTATAAACTTCAAGTCTCAATTTCAATAACCTTCCAGGTTTATCTAGTATGCTTAGTATTCCATATGAAATTTCAATCTTAACCACAACACTGTGGTGCCCCTGCCACTGTCCAGGTTGGCCACAAGCAGAAATACCAGTGCAACTTTTTCTAGCTTCACTTCTTTATACTACTGATCATGTCTTTGAACATCACCTTAACACCTTTTAATTGATCTTCTTGCACAAGATCACCTTGATCAAAGATTATCATGCTCTTCTCGACAAGATGGATAGACTTCCTTTCCAAACCAAAAAGGATGAGCAGCTGTTAGACTATCTCTGGAGGGAACATATACAATCAATTTTTCTATCACCTTCATTCCAGCTCTCACCATACCAACATGATGTTGACTGATTTCACTAACAACTCCATCAGTCTGCTGACCGACTCCTTGACTTTTATCCGCATTCACCATTTGAATCATCAATACCTTTTTCCTCGGTTGATGCTTCCCACAAATATTATCCTCCAATTGCCCCAGCTGACCACAAACCGAGATTATTGAAACACCCTCATTTAATTTCAGGTAACACATTTTGACTTGTCATCTTGCACATAAACGCCCGAATAAAAAATAAGCACATTGTTTTGACAATGTATTGCTAAACAAGCCATGAGAAATTGCACTCTTTAAGAACCACAACTTTATGTCACCTTCTACTCATTCAAACTCACTACAAGGACAACTGAATGAGGTGCTGAGATCATTAAGCTCTACTATTTTCATTTTCAAGCATAGTTACTGGCATAAACTCATGATGCATCTTCTTTAATTGACATACTCGGTGCCAAAAGGTTTCTTAAATCATTGTAGATGCCTTTTTCATTCTTGCAAGGTGAGTGTACTTCCAATTCAAGCTTCTTATCAAAATTGTTGCTAACAGAAGGCATAACTCAATCTTTCGCAAACTAGGAAAGAGAATTTCTAAGAACACTTATACAATTTGCAGTTGAACATTTTATGGTATGTAAGCTGTAACGGTCCCCAAGTGACATCTCCAAGTATTTATCCTCTCTACTAGACCAAATAAAATTGTATGCAACAATGTTCAGGCTGCATTTATTCTCAGGCCAGAACTCTGGTTCTCTCCTGGTTCTTCATCATAGATATATCATAGATAGGTCCATCATCACAGATAGGTTTAACATCCAATAATTGATCACACTCTTGTAAAGATTCAATAATTTCAGCTTCTTCAACCATAGGAAAACTCATTTGAGTTTTCCCTTTTCCCTAAATGTCACTAGACTTGCTAGCATTGTCCTCCCATTCTGCCAAACAAAAGGTTTACATATCCTTCCTCAAGCTCCTAAACCTTCCTAAGTAAAATTTATACCATCATCTTTCTGGCTACTTCTATTGTAGCCTCTAGCTTCTGTAAATTCTTACTGGTTTCATCTTTATATTCAGCTATCTGTCGTACCATACACACAGCTTCATCAAACGCCTTGTCTTCACCTTTACTTACTACAAGCTCCATTTTTAGTAACCTTCACACTAGTGTTAGAGATTACAATACCTTGTTAGATAAAATTGATGATATCATTAAGTTTTACTATTAGAGGTTAATATCAGAGTTTGTCACAAAATATACCAGAGTTTAACATTTTAGCATTTGGCAGAAGATGACGTCATTATTAAACCGTCATCAGATTTTACATCAGTATCTGTCAAAGCTGGATTTCAGGAGATGAATGATTCTGTGATAAAGAGATAATATTTGCAGAGAAATGTCGGTGTAGGACTTTATATAATGTAGCAATCAATTAGAAGATAGCAGCTCTCAAAGATTGTTGTTCATCCTTTGGGAGAGTATGTAAACAGTTTTTATTCATCAATATAAAAATCGTTATTCATATTATTGTCTTTATATTTCGAATTGATTGTCTAAACTGTATTCATCCCCTTTACGGTATCATTTGAGGCCTAACACACCTTAAACACCTAGAGTGCACCACTATTGTTCAGTAACTCCACTGATTAACACAGTAAAACTCAAAATTCTTCACTCAGTAGTACTCCAAACCTTCCTTAACAACTTGTTCTCAATTACTTCACACCTTCAGTGCACTACTTAGTTTTGCACAAAAATCACACTAATACTTGCACAATAGCAACGCACAATCACAAAACCACCAAAGCACAGCCAATACACCATAGATCACACAACCATTCACCTTCTCAACATGTAACAACAAGTATAAGCACTTAACAGAGTATGTGAACTACACTAAAAACACCAAAACAGAATTTAACCTAATATTTTTGTACTTTTATTCAATAACAGCTACTAACACTAATTGAATCTAAACACAAGTGAATAAGCACTAACAACACAAGAAATCACTGACTTCAACAGATGAAAAACATATTTATAAGTAGAGATTGTAATACACATGAACTGAGTGTAAATTTCAAGTTCTGAACTTTGAGCTGCGATAACTGAGTATTTAGGTTCGATATAAAGATTTATCAAAAAATATATACATATATATATGTAGAGAGAGAGAGATTCAGAGAGAATAGAGAGAGATACAAGCAGAATTATAGATTAAGAGTTTGAGAGAAACTTGCAAAAGAAGATAAAGTTTAGAGTAAGAAACCCAAGAGATAGAAAGTAGCTATATTGAGAGAAATAGATTAATGGAGATAGATTCCATTTCAGATATCACATAAGGAACACAGCAAGCAACATTATAAGTATTTATAGGCTGCAAACAAAAGTAAATAACTCAAGTAAAATGTATGACTAGCTCTGTCAAACGGATAATTCAAAACGCATCTTCCGGACCCGAAAATTATTATCCGTATCTGAATTCGAATTTTTTTAAAGGTTAATATCCGTATCCATATTCGATGGATATTATCTAGATACGGATAATATCTGGATCCGAATCCATTTTTTAATTAGGGTTTTTATATTATTTTAAAAAAAATCAAAAAAAATTGTACGTATCCGGAATTGTTGGATTCATATACGGTTTTTTCTCGAACACGGATAATATCCGTTTTATTTCGAATACAGATGCAGATATTTCGGATGAATATCGAATTTTTCGGATTTTTTTTACAACCTTTAACTACTCTTACATGCTACCACATTACCATGTTGCACATACCACTACTACTACACATACCACTACAGTACTACAAATACTAACAGTCATGTAATAGTATTTCCAAGACAAAGATCCTGGCATAAACATACAGTCAGCTTCATCAAAAACCACGTACTTTATACTATGAAATAAAAAATCTTTAACCTCAAACAAATGGTACATGATGTTGCCAAGGGTTGCAATTATGATATCCGGGTTTTGCTTGCCAATTCTTCACATTGGCTTTGACTGCTAGCCCCTCCTACTAATAAGCCAATTCGAAGATCTGCACTGGATTACAGTGATTCTATAACCAAGTTAATACATATAGAATTATGTATAAATACATACATCATGCTAGAGAAACTAATATTTCATGCAGGCCTACTAAATTTTTAGAAATATTTATAGATGTCTTTGTTCATGAGGATGGATGTCAGAAGCCTTAGTAGAACAATATATTTGTAAGATATATGTAAGAGGGACATTTAATCTATAGAAATATGCATAGATGTCTTTGTTCATAAGGATGGATGTCACATGGACCATATATGCTTCATACCCCTTACGCATCATTCTTTTTTCTTCAACTATAGACAGAAAAATATTTTCTTGTTTACGTTCTTTAAAGGTCATTTTCTTACCACACGAAGACCTAAGACTTACTTTCTTTCTCTTGATATATATATTTGCGTATTAAATTTTCCTAATCAATCCATTTTTAAGAGAACATCAAATTCCCCTTACTGAAAAGGTATGAGGTTAACGTAAAAATGATAACCAGAATTCTTTACTTCGAAATGAGGACATATACGACTCACAGAGCTACAGTACGACTCAATCGCACCGTAGATTTACATTCCTGAGAGATGTGTCCGACCTTTTCACACTTGTAGCAAATCACTCCGGCTTTCTGACTACGAAATTCATTTGCAAAATGCCCTTTACCTTCATACTTGAAACATACCATATCAGCCTTGTTGCAGGGATCCATTGTGTCTCTTCAAACGTATCTTGCACTTTGGGGTTGAAGATTGTGGGGGTCTATGTCCTCCAATTTCATGAGTATTCCCTCCAGGCTTTCCAAATTCCTTCTTTTTAAAACTTTCAGAAGCTCCTCCACGTTGCTGGAATCCCGTCTTGTGAGTATTTCTTGTATCCTGAGTCTTTTAGCTGGATCCTTCTTCCTCACCACCAAACTTCCTTTTTCACTCATTCTTCTCCTTCTAAATTTGTTCACTTTCCCTTCAATCAGCCATGGGTTTCCGAACTACCTCCGCATAAGTGTTTAGCTCAAAAGCTCCCACATTGCTTCTTAACCACGACCTTAATCCCCCTGGTTAAATATTTTGGCTCGCTGTTAACATTCATGATACTTTATAATGCTCTAATAAACTTTGAATTGATGCATTTGTACTCAAGTTGTTATGTGTTTTAATGTGTTTTCTAGTATTTTTGCATTTTCAAGCATTAATCTGTGAATCGGGTGAATTAGCATTTTTTTTGTGCTAATTTGGTGTCAAGGTGGTGTTGGAATAAAAGCTCGTGGAAAGCCGGCTCGAAGCAGCAAGGAAAAAGATGAAATCTGAGTTTTTCCCAGAAGAACGGCGCGCCCGCGCTGTAATAGCGCGCGGCCGCGCCAGGATTTCAGAAAGGCAGCGCGCCCACGCTGTGATAGCGCGCGGCCGCGACGATGCGGAAAATATGATTCCTGATTCCAATTCGATTCTAAGTGGGGAGACTTCCAAATTGCGAAGGGCTGCTATATATACTCAAATAAGAATGTTTTCATGGGAGAGACATACCAGAGCGCAAGGAGAGCCGTAAGAAGACCGTTTTAGCACAATTCAACGAAGGCGAAGAAGGTCTTGTTTTTACTTGTGAATCTTTGTTTTAAGTTGTATTTGGATGCTAGTTTTATTACTTGTGAACCTTTACTCTTGTTTGTACTTGGTTTTATTTATTCGTTATAAAGACTACATTTGTTATACCATGCTTTCATCGGAACCCACGTTGATGATGAGTCCGATATTGGGCTAATCATTATCGTGGGGTTTTAGCGGATTTATTTATGGATTTCTTTAGTTAAATTATTTTGATACCTTAGTATGTGGTGATTGATTGATATCCTAATATTGGTTGTGTGTATTCGTCTTATGAGCGTCGCGAACTTATAAGATAGTGTGTTAATTCTTAATGAAGTGACAATGAATTTAAGGATTTAGAACTTGTCATGCTAGCATAGGTTCATGTGTTATTATTATGCATGATTCGTAGGTAATTTTAACCATCTTACTTGCCCTGTGTAATTAAGATAGATAACTTGTGCTTAAACCGTTATGTTGTCAAATTCTATAGACATATAGGATCTCAATATAATTGGTGTCTATTCAGCTTCTATCTCTTTTGTGGATGTTTGATAGTATGATACTCGTGCAACGAAAGTTGGCGTTTATCAGTTTCGTGTTGTCTGATTAGTGTCATCACCATTGCATGCTAAGGTTGAGAATAATAAGGCTATTGAATGAAGTATTTAATGAAGTTAGAATCCCATGTTTGTCATATATATTAATTCAGTCAACCTTAATTTCATATTTATAATAGTTAGCATAATTCTTAGTTATAAACAACCCCAATTTGTTACCGTCTTAGCATTGAATAATAACCATACATTGTTGCTTAAATGTGTGAATTAATTAGTTAACCAATACAGTCTCTGTGGGAACGAACTAGAAAAGATTCTATACTACTTGCGAACTCGTATACTTGTGTGTAATATTAGCGCGTGTTTAGCGACTAACAAATTTTTGTCGCCGCTATCGGGTACTGCAGTGTTAATTATAGTTTATGTGCTTTCCATCAGTGGTCATTAAAGTTCATTGACTCGGACTTTGTTACTTAATTGTTCCTTGTTTTATTTCAGGTACTCTAGCGAGGGTGTATGCATACAAGTTCACGTACTCATAAGAGAACATTGGATAAAGCCGAGGAAGAACTTGTGGTAGTTCGTAAGGAAGTTTTTGAGGAAGAAAAGAAGGTAGAAGAAGAAGAGAAAGTTGAAGAACCAGCTTTAGTAGAGATGGGTGATCAAGCGGAAAATCCGAAGGCTTTGATGGACTATTCTCAGCCTAAGATTAATGACATTCAGTCAAGCATCATTAGACCAACCATCAGGGCTAACACTTTTGAGATCAAGTCAAGCACGATTCAGATGATACAGAACTCAGTTCAGTTTGGGGGTTCTCCTAATGAAGACCCCAACATGCATATCAGGGATTTCATCGAGATCTGCGACACCTTCAAGTTTAATGATGTGACTGAAGATGCTATCAAGCTGCGCCTCTTCCCATTCTCTTTAAGGGACAAAGCCTAAGTGTGTTAGTGTATACTGAAAATATTTATTTGAAGTATGTACATTTATTTCTGGCCAGTTTATTTGAGAATCATTTGAATGTTTACATGTTGTCTAATATTATATATTGTGAACAATCTAGTATCAAATGGGATACATAATATTAGATTGTTAAATACGGTTATATAATATAATAAGGTTCACAGCACAGGTGGTGTTGGACAATCCACTGGTATGGCTGTAGTATTATTTAGATTAGTTTATATTGACTAATAAATAATGCTAGTATACTTTGTGTATATTGAACAGATCAAATTTAGAATTGTTCCCTTAATACTGATTAAGAAGGAGAACTAAGATTCTATGTTATTATTAATGCTTAGGTTCTTAATCCGGAAATAGTAATTGACACGTGTATATTATTTACATGCTTTGATTTATATATGAAATAATTCTTTTGAATTATATCATTATATTTTGGGTGATGGAATTATATACATGGTGGATATTATTTATTGAAGGAATCCATGTCCTGATAATATTCGGGTTAATGATGTCCCCTTGAAAGCTCAAAAAGATTTAATTATGTGAAACCCTGCAGGTGGAATTTATTCTGGCATAATTAAATAAAAGTTGAGTGGATGATCAAGAATAAAAGATATTAATTAAATAAATTATCAGTAATTTATTTAATTAATGGACATATGATATTTTAAATATGGGGAATTTAATAAGCAAATAATATTGGAACCGAATTAATTAAATTACGGTATTAGGAAAGGTAGTGCAAATATTAATTTTTTAGTGGATTGAAGTAATATTTAATTACATTGGGCTAGGCTCAAGATGTAATTAGAAGGCCCAACCTAATTATCCATGGTCCATATTGTAGCCTATATATATTCTTATTCTCTTCTTGCTTGGAAGGGTGTGAAAACATATTATAGCCACCAAGGAGCAAGAAGAGAGGATAACTTGAGAAGACGGAGGCCACACTTCGCTCAAGGGAATTTGGGAATACAATAGAAGAGCGTGGAATCAACCATTAACAAGGTAATCCTCTTTTCGTAATCTTTATCGTAAAACGTAGTAACACCCTAAGTCCGTGGTTCCCAACAATTGGTATCAAGAGCCTGGTAATGGGTTCTACATTTTATGATATAATGTCCATGTCGTAATTGAAAGGAATATGTCCTAAGTCCAATCATGTATTAGGATTTAAGAATAACTTCCTGTGTAATCTGTTTTGATTTCATTGATATTAATAAAAGACTTGTTTTGTTTTTATTACGGGCTCTATCTATTTAAGTGTTTAAATAAGATATACCATAGTTTAGAGTAAAGCTTTTTATGGATTATGATGAGATCATAATAGTGAGACCTAAAAAGATGATAACTCTAAACTTAAATAGTTCCTGGTCGTAGGATTACTAACTGGTAATTAATAATCCGCAGAGATCGGTACATACTATGCTTGCTTCATTATGAAGGATGTCTGTTCTCATAGACATTTGTGTGGTGACACTATAGCTAGTATGTAGGTGCTTATTATAGAATAAGTTCACTGAACATGACTCGCACAGCTGAACAACTGATGGAGTTCACTCACGTGTCAGCAGTTGTTCACATAGTGATAGTTGTACAAGTATCCTTAGACTTGAGGTCATCATAGTCATCTTGTGTACACTGAACTATGCTTTGGTTTAGTTCTTAGTCTCCAGGGACAATTATTAGGGCTCTACTGGGTATAGGAATTTGTACACGAAGATAGTGTATGATCAATAAAGGATCTACCCCTTCCAGTGAAGGAAGCGAATGTTCAAGGCTGATCCACTTATGCTAGTTCAGGAATCTCTGGCCAGAGTAAATGAAATTAGAAAGGAGTTTCTAATTTGCATAGAACTACGCATAGTAAATGGTAAGCAAGTGATTGAATTAGATAGGCTTGACACGAGATCCATGCCTTGTATTTAATCGGGACATTGTAGGGTAGAAGGAGTTTATTGTACGGTAACTATTCACTGAATAGGTTCTTGGTATTCTAAGCAGTGAATTCATATTATCCGGATAGTCGCGATATACTGAGAAGTATCCCTCACGATGTAGAATAAATGTGATTAATCAATTAATCATATTTAATAAATTAGAGAATTTATATAAATAATGATAAAATAGTTTTATTATTATTTATTTCTACTACCGGCTTAATATTGAACCTACAGGGTCACACCATAAAAAGAGAATGATTTTATGGTGGAGGAATTAATTAATAATGGCTAATAATTATTTATTTGTGAAATAAATAATTAATTGGAAAATTTAATAATTGATTAAATGAGATTTAATTGATTATAAATTAATTAAGAAAAGTTCTTAATATTATTGATTAAGGATTTAATTTTTGGAAATTAAATCAAGAGAAAGAATTATTTCTAAAGTGTTTAGAAAAAGGATTAATAATTAAAAGGTGTTTTAATTATTAATGAGAATAATAAATGGGATAATAATAATAATATTTATGGGAAAATTTCAGCTGAAAATTTTGCCTGTAAATACACTATTATAGACCCTATTTTTATTTGAACCCAAGAACCCCAAAAACCCAAAAAGTTTGGAAAACCCAATTCTCTCCACCTCCTTCCTCCTCCTTAACATCGTTTTCTTGGTGGATACCGGTGGAGTGCTTCACACTTGAGGAGCAACTGCTAAGGATCTCTGATCGTTGTCTCCGAATTATTTTAAAGGTTAGATCCGATCCCTCGAATTTTTATTCATGATCTGTATGCTTTTATTTGGATTTTATATGTGTAAAAGTGTTTTGCCATGCCCCCGCTGCGTTAAAAATCTAACAGTAATTATATATGCGTGTATAGTGTTTTGCTTGTATTGGTTTTGATGCAGGTTGTTAATCCACTATTATGGCCATGTATATTTTAATTATGTGTTTGGATCCCACGTGATTTAATCGTGGTTAATTTTTGTTTTGGTTTCCACGTGGTTTAATCGTGGTTGTAATTTACACGAGGGTTGATCGTGTTAGAATAGATTTTACAAAATTAGTTTTGTATTAGATCTATTTTTTTTGTAATTGTTCAGGGTATTTTGTAATAGTTATGTGCGATCGGAAATCAATTCCGGTAGTTTTTTGTTCCGCTGTGCGATTACAAGGGGCTTCTGTTGATGTTTGGATCGAACAAAATCAAAACAAAACTCACAGAAAAGCAACAGGCGCCGCGCTGCGGCCGCAGCGGCAGCTGGGGCTGCTGGGGCCGCTGCGGCAGTTGGGACTGCGGGGGCTGCTGCGGCTGCTGCGGCAGCTGGGACTGCTGGGGCTGCTGGGGGCGTCGGGGCGCGCTTGGGGCAGATTTTTTTTTGAGAGCTGGATTTTTTTTTCAAGGGCCATAATAGTGGAAAATTTATTTTAATTTTTTCCATTAAATTTTAATTATTGCTTTAATTTATTGATTATGTGTGTCGTTAATTATGTGTGTAATTCTTTTAAAATTGCATGTTTAACTTAATTGGGACGACATGGACATAAATTTTATTTATTGCTTTAATTAAATGTTATATGTTGCTAAAATTATGTGTGTATTTTGAATGCATGATTAGACATAATTATAACAACATAGGGCCCCATTTAATTTTAAAATTCCTTAATTTTAATAAAAAAAATCTAAGTGGGAGAGGGAATTAATATGAAATTAAATCCCATGGTCTCCATTATTGGTTGTAGGTAATTTAACATAAAGACGAATATAAATTATATATACGTCACCCATCGTGGCATGTAATTTATGGTGTCTAGAATGTTATAGAAATTACTAGAACAAACTTCTTAAATTAATAAATTTTGAAAGGAATAAATACGGATTTTCTTTATTTCTGATTTGGGGCGATTTTGTCAAAAACGGGTTCATCGAACTTGTAAGGCTGTGGGTTTTAAGCGAGACCGATGTGACTCCTCCACTACCTGGAAATCAAACCATTGATGAATATTGAATTGAGGTATTCTATTCAAGGCAAAATTACGAATATTGGAAGGTATACACGCCACCCATCGTGGCGTACCAAGTTCCATAGATTTCGAATAATTTAAGATTTGATGATGGTATACACTTAGCTATGAAAAATAATATAGTCCACCCCAACGTGGCATATTGTTTAGTAATAGGACCGAAGTAACATTTAAACAAAATTAGGTGGTATACATGTCACACATCGTGGCGTACCAGAAGCTTTTGGTGTTTATATGTTAGTGCATTAAATTTTAATAATTGTTAGAGGAATCAATAGATCTTAATAATTAATGCACCCTTATTTATGTGATGTTTTTATGCATGATTCTCAGGATAAAATGGGCTTTAATCCACTATTCACCATACTTAAGGATAACAAACTTACCGGACCTAACTATATTGAATGGAAACGAAATTTGGACATTGTGTTGACTGCTGAGGAGTACAAGTTTTGCAGTTATGAACCCAAGCCTGAACAGCCTGCTGCTGATGCTCCTGAAGATGAGAAAGAGTATTATAAACGGTGGATTAAGGCTGATGAGATGTCGCGATGTTACATTCTAGCAGCAATGTCGGGTGTTTTGCAGCATCAGCATCAGTCTATGGCCACTGCTTCGGATATGCTCTTTAATCTCAAGAAACTTTTTGGAGATCAGAATAGGGCTGCTAGGCAAGTAGAAGGCTTTAATGAATACTCAGATGGCTGAAGGCACACCTGTAAGGGATCATGTTCTCAAGATGATGTCGCATCTGAATGAGATAGAGATCCTTGGTGCTGAACTTGACGGGGAAACCCAGATTGACATTATCCTTATGAGCTTGTCCAAGAGTTTTGAGCAGTTCCGCTTGAATTACAACATGAACAAGAGGCAGTATAGTCTCGCGGAACTGCTGACAGAACTTCAGGCAGCTGAAGGATTATTTCGGCAGAGTGTTCAAGTGAATGTGGCTGAGAAAGGTTCTTCCTCTAAACCGAAAGGTATTAAGAAGAAGAAAAAGGCTCAGACACAGAAAGCTGTGAAGGCTAGTGGGAGTTCAGGGTGGTGTGAAAAAGCCTAAGGGAAAGTGCTTCAGATGCAAACAGTCAGGTCACTGGAAACAGGATTGTCCTCTTTCTAAGAAGACAAACAATACTGGTATGTCTCTTTCTCTAGATACAGAAACATTTATAGCGGCTATATCTACGAGCACTTGGTGTGTAGATACATGAGCCACTGATCATGTTTGTAATTCTATGCAGGGGTTCCAACTATCCAGAATGCTTAGAGATGGTGAGATATACGTGTTCATGTGAGATGCTACGAAAGTAGCAGTAGTTGCAGTAGGAGTTATTCATTTATCTTTTGGTTCTGATAGGATTTTGGTTTTGAACAATTGTCTTTATGTACCTTCTTTTAGAAGGAATTTAATTTCCGTTTCTAAACATGCTTTGGATGGTTATAATGTTTGTTTGGATCGTAATGTTTCTATTATGACAAATAAATGAATTATATGTTCTGGTACATTGCAAGACAATTTGTATATAATTAATCCTAGTCAACCTGCACTGCAACTGCAATTTAGGGAATTGAACAACACATCTTCTAACTCTACTAAAAGAAAGGAACCTTCTAGTTTGAACCAAACATATCTTTGGCACTTGAGATTAGGTCATATTAACTTGAGGAGGATTCAAAGACTGGTAGTAGACGGGCCTTTAAGCTCATTGGCAGTGGAGCCATTTCCAGTTTGTGAATCCTGCTTGGAAGGTAAAATGACTAATAGGCCTTTCAAGGCAAAAGGGAATAGAGCCAAACAACTGTTAGAATTGGTTCACTCTGATTTATGTGGACCCATGAATATCCAAGCAAGAGGTGGTTATGAATATTTCGTCACTTTCATTGATGATTATTCTAGATATGGGTACGTTTATTTATTGCACCGTAAGTCTGAGTGCTTTTATAAGTTCAAAGAGTACAAAGCTAAAACGGAGAAGCGACTTAATAAAAGTATCAAGTCACTACGATCAGATCAAGGTGGCGAATACTTGCTTGGAGAATTTAGGGAATATTTATCAGAAAATGGGATAGAATCCCAGTTAACTGCACCAGGCACACCCCAGCAGAACGGTGTAGCAGAGAGAAGGAACCAGACTCTTTTAGAGAGTGTTAGATCGATGATGAGTTATTCGGATTTACCCAAGTTGTTTTGGGGACATGCCTTAGAGACAACAACTTATCTTCTGAACTTAGTACCTTCTAAGTCGGTTCCTAAAACCCCATAAGAATTGTGGACCAGGGATAAACCGAGTCTAAGACATATTCGAATATCGGGTTGTCCAGCACATGTGCTGAACAAGAACGCGACTAAGTTAGAATCTCGTACAGAAGTAAGGTTGTTTGTAGGCTACCCCATGGGAACGAAAGGATATTTATTTTATAGTCCGAAGAATCGGGATGTCATTGTTAGCACCAATGCAAGATTCTTGGAGGAGGACTATATAATGAATCACAAACCCATGAGTAGTGTCATTTTAGAGGAACTAGTGGGAGGGACAAATAATACCCATGAAGTTGTAGTACAAGTAGAACAACCACAATATAATGTACAACCTGTCACTAATACCACACCAGTGCCTCGTCGTAGTGGGAGGATTGTTCAACAGCCTGATAGATTCATGTTTTTGGGAGAGTCTTCAGACTTGGTCCCCGGTGAACATGATGATGATCCCGTACATACGAAGAGGCAGTACAAGACAAAGATGCAGATCTTTGGCGAAAGGCGATAGAATCTGAGATAGAATCAATGTATTCTAATCAGGTCTGGGAGCTCGTGGAACCACCCAAAGGTATAAAACCTATTGGATGTAAGTGGATCTACAAGAAAAGAGGGGATTAGATAAAAAGGTGAAAGCCTGGAAAGTAAGACTTGTTGCGAAAGGGTATACTCCGAAAGAAGGTATCGATTATGAGGAAACCTTTTCACCGGTAGTCATGCTTAAGTCAATCCGTATTCTTTTATCTATAGCAGCTCATCTCGATTATGAGATTTGGCAAATGGATGTCAAGACAGCTTTTCTTAATGGAAGTCTTGAAGAAACCATCTATATGCAGCAACTAAAAGGATTCATTAAGGAAGGCCAAGAGCATCTGGTATGTAAGCTTAAGAGGTCTATTTATGGAATTAAATAAGCTTCTAGAGACTGGAATATTCATTTTGATCAGGCAGTCCAGTCATATGGATTTGATCAAAGTCCAAGTGAATCGTGCGTGTATAAGAGAAGTGAAGGTAATGCAGTGGTTTTTCTAGTACTATATGTAGATGATTTTTACTCATTGGAAACAATGTTGAGATGTTGTCATCAGTAAAGGCATGGTTGTTCAAACAATTTGACATGAAGGACTTAGGTGAATCGGCATACATCCTTGGGATCAAAGTTATAAGGGATCGCAAGAAAAGGATGTTGGCTTTATCTCAAGAGCCCTACATTGATGAAGTATTAGCTCGTTTTAACATGCAAAACTCCAAGAAAGGTTTTTTACCTTTTAAGCATGGAGTTGCTCTATCTAAGAAGCAGTGTCCTTCGACACCTAAGGATATAGAGAGCATGAAAGCAGTTCCTTATGCTTCAGCATGTGGAAGCTTAATGTATGCTATGTTATGTACGAGGCCTGACATCTGCTTTGCTGTAGGCATGGTTAGTAGATATCAGTCGAACCCAGGTCAGGAACATTGGAGTGCAGTAAAAACTATACTCAAGTACCTGAGAAGGACTAAGGAGTATATGTTAATTTACAAGGCCTCAGATCTATTTCCTTTGGGATATACTGATTCAGGTATCCAATCAGATAGGGATATGAGGAAATCAACCTCGGGATATGTTTTTACTTTGGGAGGTGGAGCCATTATATGGAGGAGTGTAAAGCAGAAATGTATTGCAGACTCCACCATGGAGGCCGAGTACGTGGCGGCCTCTGAGGCTGCCAAGGAGGCTGTATGGTTCAGGAACTTCCTTTTGGACTTAGATGTGGTACCTAATTTGCCTAGGAGCTTGACGGTGTATTGTGATAACACTGGTGCTGTGGCAAATTCAAAGGAACCGCGAGACCCCAAAGCAGCTAAACATATTGAACGTAAGTATCATCTCATACGAGGAATCATAAAGTGAGGGGATATAGTTGTGGCTCATATATCATCAGAAGACAACCGAGCAGATCCTTTCACAAAGAGCTTGCCAACCAAGGTTTTTGACAAGCATGTGGAAGCGATAGGAGTCAGATGGATGGACACATAGATTTTTATGTAATAGTGGATTAAATAAACACTGATGTACACATAGAATAATTTGAGTATAAGGGGGAGATTGTTAGTGTATACTGAAAATATTTATTTGAAGTATGTACATTTATTTCTGGCCAGTTTATTTGAGAATCATTTGAATGTTTACATGTTGTCTAATATTATATATTATGAACAATCTAGTATCAAATGGGATACAGAATATTAGATTGTTAAATACGGTTATATAATATAATAAGGTTCACAGCACAGGTGGTGTTGGACAATCCACTCGTATGGCTGTAGTATTATTTAGATTAGTTTATATTGACTAATAAATAATGCTAGTATACTTTGTGTATATTGAACAGGATCAAATTTAGAATTGTTCCCTTAATACTGATTAAGAAGGAGAACTAAGATTCTATGTTATTATTAATGCTTAGGTTCTTAATCCGGAAATAGTAATTGACACGTGTATATTATTTACATGCTTTGATTTATATATGAAATAATTCTTTTGAATTATATCATTATATTTTGGGTGATGGAATTATATACATGGTGGATATTATTTATTGAAGGAATCCATGTCCTGATAATATTCGGGTTAATGATGTCCCCTTGAAAGCTCAAAAAGATTTAATTATGTGAAACCCTGCAGGTGGAATTTATTCTGGCATAATTAAATAAAGGTTGAGTGGATGATCAAGGATAAAAGATATTAATTAAATAAATTATCAGTAATTTATTTAATTAATGGACATATGATATTTTAAACATGGGGAATTTAATAAGCAAATAATATTGGAACCGAATTAATTAAATTACGGTATTAGGAAAGGTAGTGCAAATATTAATTCTTTAGTGGATTGAATTAATATTTAATTACATTGGGCTAGGCTCAAGATGTAATTAGAAGCCCCAACCTAATTATCCATGGTCCCTATTGTAGCCTATATATATTCTTATTCTCTTCTTACTTGGAAGGGTGTGAAAACATATTGTAGCCACCAAGGAGTAAGAAGAGAGGATAACTTGAGAAGACGGAGGCCACACTTCGCTCAAGAGAATTTGGGAATACAATAGAAGAGCGTGGAATCAACCATTAACAATGTAATCCTCTTTTCGTAATCTTTATCTTAAAATGTAGTAACACCCTAAGTCCGTGGTTCCCAATAAAGTGCTTGTTACACTCTCTACCAGCAGGGTCTATCACCACTTGGGAGGATCTTGCTCAAAAGTTTCTCACTAAATTCTTCCCTATGGCGAAGACTGCTGCAATCAGGAATGCTCTTACTCAGTTTGCTCAACAAACAGGAGAATCTCTGTGTGAGGCTTGGGATCGATATAAGGAGATGCTAAGGAAGTGCCCACACCATGACATGCCTGATTGGATGATTATCAAATGTTTCTACAATGGATTGGGTGCTACTTCTAGACCCATGCTTGATGCACCATCAGGAGGAGCTTTGTGGGCTAAAAGCTACGATGAAGCTTATGAACTTATTGAACTGATGGCTGCTAATGAGTACCAGAATCCTTCCCAGAGGCTGACTCAGGGAAAAGTCACAGGAATTTTGGACTTGGACGCAGCAACTGCTATCGCTGCCCAACTTAAGGCTTTGACGATGAAGGTGGACACTTTGGCTAATTATGGAGTTAATCAAATCGCTAGTTTCTATGGGCTTTGTGCTGGTGCCCACCAGACTGATCAGTGCGCAATTTCTAGTGAATCAGCTCAGTTTGTGAGCAACTTCCAGCGATCGCAGCAACCAATGCCAACCACCTATCATCCCAACAACTGCAATTATCCTAATTTCAGCTGGAGCAACACTCAGAATGCGGTTCAATAGCCTTATCAGCAATATCCATCTAAGAAGTACAACCCCCCTGGTTTTCAGCAACCGCAGTATGCACCAAGACAACAACGCCAGCTGCAACAAGCCAATGAAAAATCTGAATTAGGGGAGTTAAAGCTTATGTGCAAGAGTCAAGTTGTTTCTATCAAGACCTTGGAAAATCAAATTGGGCAAATTGCCAATGCCTTGTTAAATCGTCAGCCTGGTACACTACCCAGTGACACTGAAGTTCCAGGAAAGAGGGAAGCTAAGGAGCAGGTAAATGCAATCACTTTGAGGTCTGGAAAGGTTGCGAATCCCGAACAAACTCAAGTGTTGACTGAAGAAGCTGAGGCTGAGAAAGAAGTAGAACAACAGGAAGTAGAAGTGGAACCAAGAAAGACTACTGTCGAGCACACTCCTCCTGAGGGTAATACATGGGAGAAACAGATCTATCCTCCACCGCCTTTTCCTAAGCGGCTGCAGAAGAAGAAGCTGGACAAGCAAATTGAGAAGTGTCTTTTGACAAATGCTTATGTGACTTGGGAGCTAGCATCAATATGATGCCGTTGTCAATCTTCAAGCAGTTGGACTTGCCTGACCCAAAACCGACTTATATGACCTTGTAGTTGGCCGACCGTTCTATTACATATCCGCGAGGTATTATGGATGATGTCTTGGTCAAGGTTGATAAACTCATCTTCCCTGCTGATTTCGTCATTCTTGATTTCGAGAAGGATTAGAAGATTCCCATAATCTTGGGGAGACCTTTCTTGGTGACTGGCCTAACCTTGATAGATGTGTAGAAGGGTGAGCTCACAATGCGAGTTCTGGATCAGGATATGACCTTTAATGTGTTCAATGCTATGAAATTTTCTACTGATAATGAGGAGTGCTTAAAGTGGAGTTGGTCGATTCGGTGGTCACATCGGAACGTGATCAATTGCTAAGGTCTGATGCCTTAGAAAAAGTCTTGTTGGGGAATTCAGATAGTGAAAATGACAAATGTGAAGAATAATTACAGTATTTGAATGCTTCTCCCTGGAAGAGGAAGATAGATATGCCTTTTGAATCTCTTGGAATGGAGGAATTGAACAAAGCTCCTAAACGCTTCAAGCCATCTATTGAGGAAGCTCCCACTCTTGAGCTTAAACCTTTACCTGAGCATTTGAGGTATGGGTTTTTACGTGATGCATCTACTCTGCCTGTTATTATTGCATCTGACCTTTCAGGTAGTGATGGGGAAAAACTTTTGAGGATTCTCAGAGAATTCAAATCGGCAATTAAATGGACTATAGCAGATATCAATGGAATCATCCCTTCATACTGCATGTATAAAATTCTGCTAGAGGAAGGTAGCAAGCCTACGGTCGAGCAGCAAAGAAGACTTAATCCAATCATGAATGAGGTAGTGAAGAAGGAAATTCTTAAGTGGCTAGATGCAGGGATCATCTACCCTATTTCTGGCAGTTCATGGGTAAGCCCGGTTCAATGTGTGCCAAAGAAATGTGGTATTATTGTGGTAGCAAATGAGAAGAATGAGCTTATTCCTACTAGAACAGTCACGGGGTGGAGAGTTTACATGGACTACAGGAAGCTGAACAAAGCCACTAGAAAGGATCACTTCCCCCTGTCCTTCATTGATCAGATGCTTGAAAGGTTGGCCGGTCATGAGTACTATTGTCTTCTGGATGGTTATTCAGGTTACAATCAGATTTGTATCGCTCAAGAAGATCAGGAGAAAACTACCTTCACTTGTCCATTTGGTACTTTCGCCTTCAGATGAGTTTCTTTTGGTCTGTGTGGTACACCAGCCACATTTCAGAGATGCATGATGGCCAACTTTTTGATATGATTGGCCAGAATGTGGAGGTGATCATGAAAGACTTCTCAGTCTTTGGCGATTCTTTTGATGAATGCTTGCAAAATCTTGGACACGTTCTCAAGAGGTGCGTTGAGACCAATCTGGTTCTCAATTGGGAGAAATGTCACTTTATGGTGCGTCAGGGCATTATTCTCGGGCACAAGGTTTCTAGTAAAGGTCTAGAGGTGGAAAATGCCAAGGTGGGTGTCATTGGGAATCTTCCTCCACCCATTTCTGTTAAGGGAATTCGCAGTTTTCTTGGTCATGCGGGTTTCTACAAGCGTTTCATCAAAGACTTCTCGAAAATTTCAAAGCCATTATGCAGTTTGCTAGAGAAAGATGTTCCTTTCAAGTTTGATGACGAGTGCCTTGCAGCTTCTGAGACATTGAAGAAGAGTTTAATCATGGCACTAGTCATAACTGCACCTGATTAGAAAGAACCTTTTGAGATGATGTACGATGCAAGTGACTATACAGTTGGAGCAGTTCTTGGGCAGAGGAAGAACAACATATTTCATGTGGTCTACTACGCTAGTAAGACCCTGAATGGTGCTCAACTGAATTATACTACTACGGAGAAAGAACTTTTGGCTATTGTCTATGGTTTTGAGAAATTTCGATCTTATCTACTTGGGACTAAGGTGACAGTTTTCACTGATCACGCTACAATTCGATATCTAGTCTCAAAGAAGGACTCGAAGCCTAGATTGATTAGATGGGTTCTTTTGTTTCAAGAATTTGAACTAGAGATCAAGGACAGAAAGGGGACTGAAAATTAAGTCGCTGATCATCTCTCGCGTTTAGAGAATCCTAATGCTACTTCACTGGATAAGACATTGATAAATGAGTCTTTTCCCGACGAGCAGCTGTTTGGAGTACAAGAAGAAGAATTGTGGTTCACAGATATTGTGAAGTACCTTATGAGTAATATCATGCCTCCCAACTTATCTTATGCTCAAAGGAAGAAGTTTCTACATGAAGTGAAGTGGTATATGTGGGAGATGTATTCCTTACAGCGAAACGGGGGGGGGGGATCTTGTGAGATTGCCACTCAACGACTTATGGAGGACATTGTGGTGGAGAAAAGATAGTAGCTCGTGTTCTTCAAGCAGGGTTCTTTTGGACGACATTGTTTAAAGATGCTCACCAGTTTCTCTTGAAATTTAATCGATGTCAACGTGTGGGTAATATGTCTAAGAGGGATGAGATGCCTCTTTATGTGCTTCTCGAGGTTGAGGTCTTCGATGTTTGGGGAATTGACTCTATGGGGCCATTTGTCTCATCTTGTAACAATCAGTATATCTTGTTGGCGGTTGATTACGTGTCAAAATGGTTTGAAGTTAAGGCGTTGCCAACGAACGATGCGAAAGTGGTGCTTAATTTTCTTCAAAGCAGATATTCACAAGGTTTGGAAATTCAAGAGTCATAACCAGTGATGAGGGGTCGCATTTTTGCAATCGCAAGTTCACTGCTATGATGAAAAGGTATAATATGAATTATCGCATTTCTACGGCTTATCATCCTCAGACAAATGGTCAAGCTGATGTGTCTAACAGAGAGATCAAGCGTATTTTAGAGAAGGTTGTGTGTCCATCAAGGAAATATTGGTCTTTGAAGCTTGATGAAGCTGTTCGGGCTTATAGAACAACATATAAGACTCCATTGGGAATGTCGCCGTTTCAGTTGGTTTATGGTAATGGGTGTCATTTGCATGTGGAGCTTAAGCATAAGGCATATTGGGCTTTAAAGAAGTTGAATCTGGACTTGGATGCATCTGAAAAGAAGAGAATGCTTCAATTGAATGAACTCGACGAGTTTCGACTTCAAACTTATGAGAACAACAAAATGTATAAGCAGAAAGTCAAGAGGTGGCACGATCGGGGTTTAGTGCTCAAATCATTTGTGCCGGGGCAACAAGTTCTTTTGTTCAACTCTCATCTCAGTCTTTTTCCTGGAAAGTTGAAGTCAAGATGGTCAGGGCCATTTATTGTCAAAATCGTGTTTCCATATGGAGCGGTGGAAATTTTTGAGAATGATCCGGGCCAGGAATTCAAGGTAAATGGTCAGAGGTTGAAGCATTACTATGGTGACACGGCAAACTGCGAGGTGGTTAGTGCCATTGTATTGTCCGTTTGATCTCGAGATTCTACGTCGAGCTAGCGACGTAAAAGAAGCGCTTCTTGGGAGGCAACCCAAGTTTGTTGTACATTAGTAAGTAGAGGAAGTAAGAAGAAAGGAGAAAATCACAAAAAAATCAGAAAAAAATTCAGGGCTCACTTCAGAAGCTTGGCACGAGGACAGCGCGACCGCGCTGATTTCACAGAAACATGGTGTGCCCGCGCTGTTACAGCGCGCGGCCGCGCCGATATGGAAGTAGCGCGCACCCGCGCTGTTTCAGCGCGTGCCCGCACCGGGTCCCGACTCAGAAAAAAATAAAACAACAGTTCAGGAGAAAATCAGGATTTTTAGTCAAAAATCAATTCCAAACCGATTTTTACTCTCCCACATCCCATAATTCCCTCTCCAAATCAAACCCATTGCTCCCATTATTCCCATAATTAAATCCCACTTCTATTCCATATATAATTCTCTTTTCACCACCTATATATACATACACCTCATACACAAGTTCTTCACCAATTCACAAATTCTCGAACACAAATTCTCTCTCAAACACAACTCTTATTCTCCTTTCTCACTTCCAATGGCACCCAAGAGACAAAAAACACAAGTCGATAGCAGCACCACCGATTCATCAAGTGTAGGTGGTGTAAGGCCAAGGTTCTTGTTAGGAATATGTGTACTAGTTTGATGATAAGTTAAGCAAAACACTTAAGTAGAAATCTAGTGTTTGTAGCCTCAACGGATAAGACCATCTTGGCTATCCGTTGAAGGAGTAGCCTTACTTAGCAATAAGTTTGGTATTGTAGCACATCTCACTCTCTGGTTTCAAGCTGTAATTCTTAGATGTTGTTAGGAAATAATCAGTCATGTTGACTACTAATGGATGTACAAATAGGAGGGCTAATTGTAAATATTTCATGCCTTGTAATTTTGTATAAGTGAAGAAGTGTCAATGGATATTGAAGACCTTCAACGGATAAGAAACAAAGCTTCAACGGATGTCTCTAATGCTTCAACGGATAATATCCATCAATGTATAAGTGCTTCAACGGATAAAGCTTCAACTGCTAGAGCATCAACGGATAAAGCCATCAACGGATGAAAGCTTCAACGGATGCTCAGTCTCATAGCAGTTGATAGTGACAGTTAACAAAGCTGACAGAGGCATATGGATTGACAGAGATGTGGTAGCCTATTTCAGGAACAGCAGAAAAAGAAGCCGTTTTTAGTCTGGTTCAAAATGGAAAGTCAACAGATAATTCCATATTACACTGGATAAAAATGGAATAGAAACAAGTGGAGAACTATTTTCTTATTGTACTTTATCTTTGTCTTCACTTGTAAACTTGGTGTTATATAAACCAAGTAGTAGCTAGTAATTAGATATGAATTTTTCCCTAAGCTGTTTAAAAATATCAAGAGAGAAAATCATCTAGTTTGTACTAGGAAGCAGCTGTGATTTAATTTTGAATCACAGATTTTCTGAAATAATACATCTCTGGTGGAACAACAAATCCACCAGAAAAGATTTTAAGTTCTTTATGTTCATTACATTTGTGTTTGAATATATATCTGTCTGTATCAGCTCCAAGCAATTCACACACATTTGATCACTCAAACACTTAGCCTTACAAACTGCTCAAAACTTGAAAAAGTTTTGAGATTTACATTCAACCCCCCTTCTGTAAATCTCATTGTTAGTCCACTGGGAATAACAATTGGTATCAGAGCAAGCTCTTAACATATAAAGAGTTTAAAGATCTATTCTGCTAACATCATGAGTGCACAGAAGAACTCTCCTGTTACCATCATAAATAGGAAGGATATTGGTGTAAAGATTCCAGTCCTGGAAAAGGATAATTATCATCACTGGAAAGTGAAGATGCATTTACATCTTCTTTCTCAAGATGAAAGCTACATCAACTGTATTGAAAATGGTCCTCACATCCCTCACAAGGTAGCCACAGCTGCTACTGCAACAGTTGCTGTTGGACAGTCTATTCCCAAGCCAAGAGCAGAATGGACTATTGAAGACATAGAAGAAATCCGCAAGGATAAGAGAGCCATGAACATTTTTTTTAATGGCTTAGATCAAGATATATTTGACAATGTCATCAATTGCCAAACTGCAAAGGAAGTTTGGGACACTGTACAAATCATCTGTGAAGGTACTGAGCAGGTCAGAGAGAACAAAATGCAGCTTCTTATTCAACAGTATGAATATTTTCACTTTGAAGAAGGTGAATCATTAAATGATACCTTCAACAGGTTTCAGAAACTATTGAATGGATTGAAGCTGTATGGTAGAGTGTACCAAGTCAAGGATTCCAACTTAAAATTTCGTAGGTCTCTGCCAAAGGAATGGAAGCCCATGACTGTCTCTTTGAGAAACTCTCAAGATTATAAGAACTTCACACTTGAAAGATTATATGGAATTTTGAAGACTTATGAACTTGAAATGGAGCAGGATGAGCTGTTGAAAAAGGGAAAGAGAAAAAGAGGAACAGTTGCTCTTGTAGCTGACAGTGAGAAGATGGAAACAAGGAATGAGGAAAAGACAATGCCAAGTCTCAAAATTGGCACAAGCAAATCAGAATCAAGCAAGGGTAAAGAGCAAGCTGCTGAGGATGAAGACAATTCCAGTCAGGATGAATCTGATGATATTGAAGAACATTTGGCCTTTCTGTCCAGGAGGTTTGCAAAGATGAAGTTCAGGAAAAACACAAAATTCACTAAGCCAAACAAAAACATGGTGGACAAATCAAAGTTCAAATGTTACAACTGTGGCATTAGTGGACACTTTGCAAGTGAGTGTAGGAAGCCAAATTCTGAGAAAAAGAAATTTGAGCAAGTTGATTACAAAAAGAAGTATTTTGATTTGCTCAAACAAAAGGAAAGAGCATTCCTCACTCAAGATGATTGGGCAGCAGATGGGGTAAATGAAGATGATGATGTGGAATATGTCAACCTAGCCCTGATGGCTAATTCTGATGAAAATGAAACTAGTTCATCAAGCAACCAGGTAATTACTACTGATCTCTCTCAACTTTCTAAACATGAATGCAATGAAGCCATAAATGATATGACCAATGAATTATATCATTTGCGCGTTTCCCTTAAATCACTAGCAAAAGAAAACACTAGGATCAAGGAGAATAATGTGTTTTTAAGTGATAAGAATGCTGTGTTAGAGGATCAGGTAATTGAGCTTGAAAAGATAAAACTTAAATGCCTGACTGCTGAGAGTGAACTAGCAGAAGCTGTTAAGAAAGTGGAAATTCTTTCTAAATAGTTAGAAAGTGAGCAAGAGGTAATCAAGGCCTGGAAAACATCTAGGGATGTTAGTGTTCAGATTGCAAAGGTCCAGGGAATTGAATCATTCTGTGAGGATGCCTGGAAGAAAAACAAAAAGAAGTTAGAATTAATTGATGGATTGTCAACGGATGTGGAATCAACGGATGATGAAAGTTATCCGTTGAAGAAAGAAAAGGAGCATCCGTTGAAGGCTCATCAATTAAAATAGGTAAGTTCTTTTAAAAATAAAAATCTAAATAAAAAGAATGATTCAACTCTCAAGAACTTTGTCAAAGAAGGAGCTAGCACATCCAAAGATGTTAGTAAGGTGAATATAGGACACATGACTTTAGACCAGCTAAAAGATAAGCTTAAGTTGGTTGAGGATAAGAAGGAAACTAAAAGAAAATCTAAAAGAAATGGGAAGGTAGGGATTAATAAACATAACAATTACACACCTGATAGGTTTGCTCCTAGAAAAAGCTGTGTGCATTGTAAAAGTGTTAATCACCTATCTGATAATTGCAAATCTGTTAAAAATGCTCCCATGCCTTCAAATCCCTCCATGTCTAACATGTCTATATCACCTCTGCATGCTATGCCTGTTATGTCTCACCAGAATCCCCATGCACATTTTGCAAACATGCCATACATTAACAATCCTTACTTTACTGCATTTAGTATGCCTCAAATGCCATACAATATGCCTATGTGGAATAACATGTTTGCACAACCTATGCCTTATCAAATTCAATCAAATGTGTTAAATAATTCTGTGACTAACCCTACACTTCAACCAACCACATCTGAGACCAAGGTTGACCTAAAGTTACCTAAGTCAAAAGATGCAGGAGGAATGAAGTCTAGGAAAAAGACTAACAAGGTTGGACCCAAGGAAACTTGGGTACCAAAATCAACTTGATTGATTTTGTTGTGTGCAGGGACAAAGAAGGAATCTATGGTACTTGGACAGTGGTTGTTCAAGACACATGACAGGAGATTTCACCCTGCTCACAGAGTTTAAGGAGAGAGCTGGCCCTAGCATAACCTTTGGAGATGACAGCAAAGGATTCACTATGGGATATGGCTTGATTTCAAGAGAAAATGTCATCATTGATGAAGTTGCATTGGTTGATGGTCTCAAACACAATTTATTGAGCATCAGTCAACTATGTGATAGAGGGAATACTGTTTCCTTCAATTCTGAAGCCTGTATTGTCACAAGTAAAAAGGACAATAAAGTGGTTCTAACTGGAGTTAGAAAAGGGAATGTGTACTTAGCTGATTTCAACTCTACAGATGCAGAATCCATTACTTGTCTTCTCAGCAAAGCAAGTCCAGTTGAAAGTTGGCTATGGCACAAGAAGCTGTCCCATTTGAATTTCAAGACAATGAATGATCTAGTCAAAAAGGACTTAGTTAGAGGAATGCCTCTAGTGGAATTCACAAGGGATGGACTGTGTGATGCTTGTCAGAAAGGAAAGCAAAAGAAAGTATCATTCAGTAAGAAGCTTGAATCTGCAATTGATGAACCACTGCAACTTCTACACATGGATCTCTTTGGACCAGTCAATGTATTGTCAATTTCAAGGAAAAGATACTGCCTAGTGATTGTAGATGATTTCTCAAAGTTTTCATGGGTTTATTTTCTTGGATCAAAGGATGAAGCTAGTGAAATCATCATCAATCATATCAAGCAAGTCAACAATCATCCTGATTTCAAAATAAGGAATATTAGGAGTGACAATGGAACTGAGTTCAAGAATTCAACCATGAAGATGTTCTGTGAAGAAAATGGGATCATGCATGAGTTCTCAGCTCCAAGAACTCCACAACAAAATGGTGTGGTGGAAAGGAAGAACAGATCACTAATTGAAGCTGTAAGGACAATGCTTGAGGAGTCAAAACTCCCAACTTATTTTTGGGCTGAGGCTGTTAACTGTGCATGTTACACTCAGAATATTTCTCTAATCAATCAAGCAAAATGCATGACTCCCTATCAATTATTCAAGAGAAGAAAACCAACTTTAAACTTTCTACATGTCTTTGGTTGCAAATGCTACATCTTAAGGAATCAATCTGATCACAAAGGAAAGTTTGATGCAAAGGCTGATGAAGGAATATTTGTTGGTTATTCTGCTGGAAAATCATATAGGGTCTACAATCTAAGAACCAACATTGTCATGGAATCTGTACATGTTGTGTTTGATGATAAAAAGATTGATGGACTAACAGATGAGGGACATCATGAAGGACTCAAATTTGACAATATTGAGATATATTGTGATGATAGTGAAGATGAGAATGATGAAGAAGGCATCTCAAGAAGAAACCAGAGTCTGCCTTTGGATAATGCACAGAATGCTGCATCCGTTGAAAGTCATAATTCAGCTTCCGTTGAAAGAAGCAATACAGCATCCGTTGAAAGACAAAGTGCATCATCCGTTAAAGTTCATAACGAAGCATCCGTTGATCACAGTCTGTCAACGGATAATCAATTCACCTCATCAGTTGATAGAACTTCCAATTCCTTTCAAAGGACCAGCAACTCAGGGGGAGTTTCAACAAATCAACATTCTATCTCACATCATGACAATACTGAGGCAACCTCATCAAGGGCTAATCTACCACCTCAAAGGAAATGGACCAAGAATCACCCTTTTGAACTGATCATTGGTGATGCTACATCAAAAGTACAAACTAGAAGGGCTACTCAAGATGAATGTCTGTATAGTAGCTTTCTATCACAGGAGGAACCTAAGCGAGTGGAAGAAGCTCTTTTGGATCCAGATTGGATTTTAGCAATGCAAGAGGAGCTAAACCAATTTGAGAGGAACAAAGTATGGAAGCTGGTACCCAAGCTAAAGAACAAGAGTTCTATTGACACAAAATGGGTATTCAGAAACAAGATGGATGAAAATGGCATTGTCATAAGGAATAAAGCCAAATTGGTTGCTAAAGGCTACTCTCAACAAGAGGGAATAGATTTTGATGAAACATTTGCTCCAGTTGCCAGACTTGAAGCCATCAGAATCTTTCTAGCCTATGCAGCTAATGCCAATTTCAAAGTCTATCAGATGGATGTCAAGAGTGCATTTCTAAATGGAGAATTGGAAGAAGAAGTTTATGTAAGCCAACCTCCAGGCTTTGAAGATCCAAATTTTCCAAACCATGTGTATTATTTGTTGAAAGCACTCTATGGACTAAAGCAAGCACCTAGAGCCTGGTATGAGACTTTATCAAAGTTCCTTCTAGATAATCACTTCACAAGAGGTACTGTTGACAAAACTCTCTTCTTTAGAAATGTTAATGGCTCTAAGATACTTGTACAAATCTATGTAGATGATATTATATTTGGATCTACAGATGATAAACTTTGTAAAAAGTTTTCTAAATTAATGCAAAGTAAATATGAAATGAGCATGATGGGAGAGCTAACTTACTTTCTTGGTTTACAAGTTAAACAAGTTAGTGGTGGAATTTTCATTAGTCAAACTAAATATATTTATTATCTTTTAAAGAAGTTTGACTTAATGGATTGTTCACCTGCAAAAACTCCCATGGCCACTGCCACCAAGCTTGAATTAAACAAGGCTGAAAAGTCTGTGGATATTACAAGTTATAGAGGCATGGTTGGCTCACTTTTATATTTAACTGCCAGTAGACCTGATATTATGTTTTCTACATGTCTCTGTGCTAGATTTCAAGCTGACCCTAATGAATCTAACTTAGTGGCTATTAAAAGAATTTTCAGATATCTCAAGGGGACTCCAAATCTAGGAATTTGGTACCCTAGAGAGTCTGGTTTTGATCTAATTGGCTACTCAGATGCAGATTATGCAGGTTGCAAAATAGACAGGAAAAGCACAACAGACACCTGTCAATTTCTAGGGAACAAGCTTGTATCATGGTTCAGCAAGAAGCAGAATTCTGTTTCCACATCAACAGCTGAAGCTGAGTACATTGCAGCTGGTAGTTGCTGTGCACAAATACTATGGATGAGGAACCAGTTATTTGACTATGGTATAACTGTTGACAAAATTCCAATATTTTGTGACAACACAAGTGCCTATTGCCATTACTGAAAATCCAGTGCAAGCACTCAAGAACCAAGCACATTGATATCAAGTACCACTTCATTAGGGAACATGTGATGAAAGGTACAGTGGAACTTCATTTTGTTCCAAGTGAAAAGCAGATTGCAGACATATTTACCAAGCCACTTGATGAATCAACATTCACAAGATTAGTAAGTGAGTTAGGTATGCTTAACTATTCATAATCTATGTCATCTATGTAATCTGTCTTGTAGCCTGAAATGAATTTGCTGCAAGAATAAAGTTGGCTTTAATCAAGACTTATCCTGTCAACGGATATTCCCTATCTGTTGAAAGCCAAAATTGTTCTATCAACGGATATTCAGTCATCCGTTGAAAGACAAATACATTTCTGGTAATTTTATCCTTCAACGGATAAAATGGTGTTGTTCATCAACGGATAACTATTTACCTTATCCGTTAATGTGTCACGTCAGTAAGTCACAACCGTTGATTCTTTTACTCAACCGTTGATACAGATATACAGTGTTGTATGTATTTGTATTTACGGTAGTTTTCAGAATTTCTACAGTTTTATTTATTCCTGAACGGCTGTCACTTACTTAAAAGTATCATTTAAATATTTTATTTATGTTTTAATTCAAGAAAGTATAAAAGCCCAATTGAATTCTTATTTTCACTTTATGCTTTCTTGCAATTATCATTCTCTTTCTCTCTCAATTCTCAAGTTTTTCTCTACAACCTCTACTCACAACAATGGCACCAGTAGTCAAAATTATGTCTCAAACAGGATTTGTTTATGAAAAGAATAATTTCATAGTCTTGGTTGAAAAGAATGAAGCCCATTCTGATTATCACAAGATGATGGACTTCATCAAGAACTGCAAACTGAGCTATGCAATGCTGGAAGCCCCAACCATCTACTGTGAAGTGATTAAGGAAATTTGGACAACTGCAGAGTTCAACTCACAGATATGACTATTGCCTTCTCTCTCAAAGGTAAGGACTATTGCATTAATTGTGATGATATACAATCTTGCTTTAAGTTGCCTGAGAATAATGCCATGACACCACATACTGATAAAGATGTCTCTGCAATGCTAGATTCCATAGGCTATGCTTTTGATTCTGCTAGTTTAGGTAGTATTAGAAGGAAATGCCTTAGGAAAGAATGGAGTTTTCTTGGAGATACCTTTATTAAGGTTTTTTCTGGGAAGATTAGCAATTTTGATGCTATCACTTCATCTCTTGTTAATATGCTCTTTATGCTAGTTTCTGATAGGTACTTTAATTTTAGCAACTGTGTTATGCTAGAATTAGGTTCCAGATTAGGCAACAAAGCTAATAGACCACATAACATCTACTTTGCTAGATTCTTTATGTTATTGGCTAACCATGTTGGTGAAGGTTTGGTTATATCCAATGAGAATAATAAACTCAAATGCTGGGCACAAGAGAAAAGGGTCCTTGCAGACCTTTTAAGAATGAACCTCAACAGCCAGGTGCCATTGGTATACTTGCCAATTATGAATGCACCACAGGTAAGTGAGGTAAATGTTTCTATAACTCCTACTATCTCCAACCCCAATGTTTCTTTGCCTTCTAGTATGGCTATGGAACCTGTGTCTTTGTCCAAACAGGCTCCTACCAAAGCCACCAAAACTAAAGTTTCCAGAGTCAAATCAAAGAAACCTACCTCTGTTGTTTCTCAAAAGACAACAGTTGTAACAACTACCATAAACCCTGAAGGGAGTGAACAGGGTATAAGTGGTGAGGGGAGGGGTGAACATCAAAAAGCCCCCCAGGATAAGGTGGGAGAGGTGAGTGGTACCCAAACCAGCCAAGCCACAGTCTCTCAAAAGACTGTGGTGGTTCAAAAGGAGTCCAGCACATCCCTAGTTGCATCCTCCCAAAAGGATGTAACTATTGAAAATAGTCCCCAACCAGGGACACAGAACAAAAGAGGGAGGGACACTGAAGCCACACATTCAGCATTTAAAGCCTTTTCAAGGAAGAAGAATGCCAAAACCCTAGTTTCCACACAAGGGACACATACAGCACAGATACATCCACCTGTATCTGTGCCTTCTCAAATTCAGCTTGATGTGATTCCAGCAAATGTGGAATCACAGCCCCATTCTCTCAATATAGAAACACATCATTCATCAAACTCTCCAACACCCTCTCTGGATGTGGATATGATATTCACATCAATTCCTGATTCTCCCTCATTAAAACTCAGGGAGGAGCCCCACTCAAAACCTAGTGATCATCATCTTTTAGATGATTTGTTGGATCATCAGCGAATTCTTTCAGATGTAGTTGAAGAATCTGTGTTACCTCACTTAAAATCAATCCACACAGATTCAACAATTATGTCACTTTCTATATCTACATCTTTTCCTTCCTCAACGGATATCTCTCATCCGTTGACAAGTGGTTGTTCTTCAACAGATAAGCTTAACAGCGGTTATCCGTTGATACCATCAGTTTCTACTTCAACGGATACTCCCTATCCGTTGATGGTCTCTACACACTTAACAGAAACAATTCCAACTGTAGAGGACATGGCAACTGTACAATCTCTTTTAGGTTTGAGGGAAGGGAGTGATCTTTTGAGTGAGAGGCTGGGTTGCTCCCAGGCAAAAGGAGAGGCTGAGAGTCACCAAATGCATGCTATTTCTTCCAGCATGGCAAAAGTGAGTGAGAGGAGTGCCACCTTAGAAGGTGAAGGTGAGGGTGTGAGGGTATGTGTGAGCCAGGGGGAGCCCCTGATGCAAGAATAGAGAGAAATTGAGAGATAGGCAGGTATAGAAGCTATAAGGGTGGATCCAGCCATTGCTAGTGAGTTAATGAAAGTGGATGATGCAGACAAGGAAAGACAATTTCAGCAATATTACAAAGCTGTCATTGATAACATTTCCTTGGATGCTGACACTTTTACTCACCCTGTTTCAGCCTATCAATTATTGGCTGCACAGGGCAATGTGGAGGCAGAACAGACACTACACATTGTACACACTTCAGAATCTCTTCTCAGAGACAAAGCTGCTGTCAACAGGCTGCCTTCTCAAGCTGGTGAGCCATCTGAAGAATTTGGAGTAAATTCTAATGATGATGACTCTAATTCTTTGAATGAGATCATGAACTTAGGAGGAGTAGAAGGCCCAAGTTCTGCTCCTGCTCTTCCTGAATGGGCACTGGCCAAATCACCAACACCAGGAGAATTTGGTGTCACTTTGGTCAGACAAGTCATGACAATTCAGAAGGCCTTTCACGAGACTCAAGATGCTGGTACCAAGGCAATTCTTCAAGCTCATCTAGAATCTCTGCATCTCTTGCAGTTGCAGCATTACCAGCAAAATCTAAGTGTGGATGAGCTCAAGCAGGACATTACTGATCTGAAATCCTATAATGCTGAGAAATTGGATTCAGTTATACCCTATGGTACTATGCAAGATTTGTTGGGGAGACTGAGGAAAGCATCTGATGCTGACAAGTGGCTGGCCAGATTGGAAGATAGGGTTCAAATCATTGAAGACTCTATGGTCACCATTCTTCAGAATCAACAAACTCAAACAAATCTACTCATGCAGCTGGCAAAAGCACAAGGCTTGACCCCTACCCTTGATGATAACAAAAAGGGGGAGAATAAAGGGGGAGAATAAAGGGGAAGGGGAAGGAGAGCCATCTACAACAGTTCAGATTTCTCAAGTGCTAGTTCCTGTCATCACAACTTCTCCACCAATTCAAGTCAAAGGAAAGCTAGATGGAATTGATCTAATCCAGATAGCAACAGCTGAATTGCAAGTCAAAGAGAAAAGGAAGAAGATTGATGAAAAGATGCAACTAATATTTGGTTCTACAACTTCTCAATCACAATCTGTGAAGCATAGCACAAAAGTGGAATCAATTATTATGGAACTCAAGCCAGTAGGGAGGCATAAGGATGGAGAAGCTTCTTCCAAAGATCTGCAACCTATGGTTCTCAAGCCCAACAACAGCTTCAACAAGGACTCTACAAAGAACCCTCTAAGCCTTGCTCAAATGAAAGGAGTGGATTTTCCTCTTCCAAAGCCTGATGAAGACAAGCTTTTGGGTAGGAGTATCATAAAGCTCAAAGAGAACATGGATGAGGCTGTAAGGAGGAACATGGCTGTTATCTTTAGAGAGGGAAAAAGCATCTATGTGATGCAAGGACATCCCAAATTCTCAATAGCTAAGAGGGAAGAAACCAAGATGTTGAAGGAAGAAGCCAAACAGCTAAAGGCTAACAAAAGAGCACAAGCAAAGCTTGAAAAATAGCTAAAGTTAAGTCAGACTGAAGAACAGAAAGAAATTGAAGACAAAGGTGAAGATAGAGCTATGGGGGACATGGTTGGTACTGAGATGGAGGAAAGAAGTAAGGAAGAATGGCAGAAAGGGAATAGAAAGAAGGTCAATGCAAAGAGAAAGATGGTAGATGAGACTGAAGAAAACCAATCAATATCCAAACCACTACCCTCTATTCATGAACCCATTGTGCCTGACCCCTTCATAAACATTCATGGTGAACCAATCATTCCTAAGGAGGAACCAATTGATTGGGACACCATCAAATTGCCCACCTTCCTAACCTCTTTTATACCATCAAAGAAGCAGAAAAGAAGAATCAAATCAACACCCTCTAAAGCCTCAATCAAATTCACACAGAAGCCTAAACCTAAACCTCAAACCTCTAAAGATGATTATGTTCACATCTGTGACATAAAAGAATTTTCAGACATTGAACTCTATCTGGATGAGCTGGAGGATGTAAGGGGAATAGCTGCCTACAGACAGCTACCAGAAAGACTAGTGTTCAAATACAAAGGAGCTGGGGAAAGAACATGGCCTCTTCATAGAATTCTGAATGAAGGCTACTCTACCTTGATTAGAGTCTACTCAGCCATACATAAGGATTCTGGCTTTACCAGGACTGCCAGGACTGAGATTCTCAACAAGATTGCCAACATAAGGAAAACTTGGAGGGAGCCCAATGCCTTGCCTAGAACTTTACTCATTCAAGAGAGAGGTATTACAATTCACAAATCACCTCATTGGTTGATGGAGTTCAGAGACAACAAAGGAGTCAGAAGATTCTTCAGAATTGAAGATCAGCTAAAGATTGCCAGTAATGAAACTCTCAAGGATATGCAGTCTAAGTTAGATATCAATGAAGAAGATGAAGCTAAATTCTACAGACAACTTCAACTTCAAATAGAGGAGAATGACAGGAGGCTAGGAAAGAAAACCAGGGATCAAAGGAAAAGAAAGTAATTTGCTCAGGCTAAAGGAGCACCCTTGGAAACAATGTATTTCTTTAATTTCATCTCAGCATATACACTTTTGTAGCACTTTTGAATTTCTGCTTTGTCACAGTTTATATATTTGTTAAGTGTTTTATTATCATCAAGCTAAACCCAAATTTATGCCTACAGTTCTAGTAGACATAAATAGGGGGAGATTGTTAGGAATATGTGTATTAGTTTAATGATAAGTTAAGCAAAACACTTAAGTAGAAATCTAGTGTTTGTAGCCTCAACGGATAAGACCATCTTGGCTATCCGTTGAAGGAGTAGCCTTACTTAACAATAAGTTTGGTATTGTAGCACATCTCACTCTCTGGTTTCAAGCTGTAATTCTTAGATGTTGTTAGGAAATAATCAGTCATGTTGACTACTAATGGATGTACAAATAGGAGGGCTAATTATAAATATTTCATGCCTTGTAATTTTGTATAAGTGAAGAAGTGTCAACGGATATTGAAGACCTTCAACGGATAAGAAACAAAGCTTCAACAGATGTCTCTAATACTTCAACGGATAATATCCATCAACGGATAAGTGCTTCAACGGATAAAGCTTCAACTGCTAGAGCATCAACGGATAAAGCCATCAACGGATGAAAGCTTCAACGGATGCTCAGTCTCATAGCAGTTGATAGTGACAGTTAACAAAGCTGACAGAGGCACATGGATTGACAGAGATGTGGTAGCCTATTTCAGGAACAGCAGAAAAAGCAGCCATTTTTAGTCTGGTTCAAAATGGAAAGTCAACAGATAATTCCATATTACACTGGATAAAAATGGAATAGAAATAAGTGGAGAACTATTTTCTTATTGTACTTTATCTTTGTCTTCACTTGTAAACTTGGTGTTATATAAACCAAGTAGTAGCTAGTAATTAGATATGAATTTTTCCCTGAGCTGTTTAGAAATATCAAGAGAGAAAATCATCTAGTTTGTACTAGGAAGCAGTTGTGATTTAATTTTGAATCACAGATTTTCTGAAATAACACATCTCTGGTGGAACAACAAATCCACCAGAAAAGTTTTTAAGTTCTTTGTGTTCATTACATTTGTGTTTGAATATATATCTGTCTGCATCAGCTCCAAGCAATTCACACACATTTGATCACTCAAACACTTAACCTTACAAACTGCTCAAAACTTGAAAAAGTTTTGAGATTTACATTCAACCCCCCTTCTGTAAATCTCATTGTTAGTCCACTGGGAATAACAGTTCTCTACTCCCGAGGCTGAATTGGAGTATACTAGGCTTCTTTCGAAGCCAATCATCAAGGAATGAGGTTTTCTGCCATCAGGGAATGATGGTCAGCTGTTGGAGATGATTCTTGAGATGGGCTGAGTTCTTATTTGTAAGGAACCCACTGCTGTGCCTATGTGTGTTGTGCGAGAGTTTTATGTTAACGCCAAGACTGATAAGAATGGCTTCACGGTGGTTCGAGGGAGGACGGTGGAGTATAGTGCAGAGGCTATCAGGACTGTGATTGAGCAGCCCGTGAGGAAGGTGGGGGCAGGACATCTAGAACGATAAGACTCCAGAGGACTTTGATCTAGATCTTATTGTTGCTATTCTGTGCCAGCCCGATACTCACTAGAAGATCAAGAGGGGCATGACCGAGTATTCTACGTTCCCGGCTTCCAGGATGAACAAGTTTGCCCATGCATGAAATGCTTTTATGTATGCTAACATCATGCGATCTTCGCATGTACATGAGATTACTGTGGAGCATGCACGGTTGTTATAGGGCATTCTTCAGGGTGATTATATAGATTTGGGGATGGTGATTTATCAGGGGATTCTGAAGTTCTTGAGGGGGAGTACTACGGGGTCTATTCTATATGCGTCCGTGGTGATGAAGCTGTGTGTGGCAGTTGGTGTTCATTGGCCCGCACACGAGCAGTTGCAGATCTCGAGTGCTCCTATTGACAACACTACTTTGGCTATGATATAAGAATGAGATGGATGCAAGCCCGATCTGAAGGGGCTTGGTTATACTTTTGATCACCTACCTGGTGGGAGGCCAGCTGATGGGGCCACTGAGGCGAGTAGGACTGTATGGAGATCTCAGCTAGGAGATGAGGCACGGCCATCGCAGCAGGCACATGAGGAGGAGGAAGGAGCTGATATGGGAGCTAGCATGAGTTTGAAGTAGTACAAGCGTCTGTCACGGAGGATGGATGTGATGCATGACATCCACAACAGGTTCGCACGTGATCTCACTCAGGCACTTGGGACAACTTTCAGAGCCACCAGGAGTTGATATCCAGTGGCCAGTTTTTGGTGAGGATTCCGTGCATCCACCTCCGGACACATCCGACACTCCACCCGCTGAGGGTGAGGATTCTGATTCTGATTATGTATGCCTAATTCCTTACTATTACCTTCACTGAGGACAGTGAATATTTTAAGTTTGGGGGTAGTAGTTGAAGGAATATGTTTTTGTGTGAGTCTCATATAGCTACATGTTCATGATAGTTTAGTTCATATAGTTTGCATATTTTGCCATATAGTTTTTTTTATTTTGATAGTTTTATGTTATTTTGTTCATATAGTTTTCATGCATTTGCATTATAACATGATCCCTGAGATAATCTTTCCAGTTGACTTGTGACACTGATGCTAGTGTAGTGATGTCGTGTTTAGAAATGTTAAGTCGTATTAAGTTGATTTGCATGCTAGAGATACTTGTATTTCACTAAGTCTTATAGGTTGCTAGAGTGCTAGATCATAGTCATGGTTTGTTGTTTTGTCGAGTTTTAATCGCTTGTTTATACCTAGAATTTAGGATATTCTCTTAATAATAAAAGATATGGATATTTAAAAATTGGAGGAAATTGGATTTCATTGCTAGTTGTGTGGCTAGGTGTCGAATGGCTAGTAGCCATCTCATGTTTATATGAGTAGTCTAGGGTTGGATGAGATGGAGTGAAACACACTCATTCAGAAATTCGTAAAAAAATAAAAAAAAAGAAAAAAAAAGAGAGGAAAGAATTAGTGTTATGTATAATTGATCACGAGTGGGCTCTTTAGTACTCGAGTTATTAAGTTCTTAAAGGACTTTGTGCCTAGTGACCTAAGGCTTTTATAGTCTGGGATCCGCTAACCTAACGCTCGCTACATGGGTACTATTGTATAAGTCTTTTGTGAACCTCACTCATTGCACGATCAAATAAGCATACTTGTGTTGTTTTATTGTGAATAAAAGCAAGAATCCATGTTAAACTTCGATATAAAAATTAAAGTGTTATAAATTATTTTGAGTTTAGCTTTTATTCTATTTATAAACTTGCGATTGTCTTGATAAGTAGTGAGTCATAATTATCGATCTAGTTGCGATAGTATATCTGTAAGCATCTGCACACACGCACGTCTCTAGTTTGTAAGTTGATTTGCATGATTTAATTGATCTTTATGCGAGTAACTGAATTTAGTTGATATGTTGCTTGTCGATGGGTTTAGTTATTCTATTGGGATCGTTGCATTCATATTATTTGCATTCATGCATTTTTATTCTCTTGTTCTTTGAGTCTATTTATGCTTGAGGACAAGCATCCATTCAAGTTTGGGGGTATATTGAGTGGCATTTATGACACTTTATAAAGCTCTAATAAGATTTGAATTGATGCATTTTTACTCAAGTTGTTAAGTGTTTTAACATGTTTTCTAGTGTTTTTATATTTCAGGTATTAATCTGCGAATCAGGTGAATTAGCATTGTTTTGGTGCTAATTTGGTGTCAAGGTGGTGTTGGATAAAAGCTCGTGGAAAGCCGGCTCGAAGCAGCAAGGAAAATGATAAAATCCAAGTTTTTCCCAAAAGGACGGCGCGCTCGCGCTGTAATAGCACGTGGCCGCGCTGTAATAGCATGCAGACGCGCTTTAATAGCGCGCTGCCGCGCTGTGATAGCGCGCAGGCCGCGCCGGTGCGGAAAATATGAATCCTGATTCTAATTCGATTCTAAGTGGGGAGACTTCCAGATTGCAAATGGCTGCTATATATATATATTCAAATAAGAACATTTTTATGGGAGAGACATACCAGAGCGCCAGGAGAGCCGTAAGAAGACCGTTTTAGCACAATTCAACGAAGGCGAAGAAGATCTTGTTTTTACTTGTGAATCTTTGTTTTAAGTTGTATTTGGATGCTAGTTTTCTTACTTGTAAACCTTTACTCTTGTTTGTACTTAGTTTTATTTATTCGTTATAAAGACTACGTTTGTTATAACATGCTTTCATCGGAACCCACGTTTATGATGAATCCGATCATGGGCTAATCGTTATCGTGGGGTTCTAGCGGATTTATTTATGGATTTCTTTTGTTAAATTGTTTTGATACCTTAGTATGTGGTGACTGATTGATATCCTAGTATTGGTTGTGCGTATTCGTCTTACGAGCGTTGCGAACTTATAAGATAGTGTGTTAATTCTTAATGAAGTGATAGTGAATTTAAGGATTTAGAACTTGCCATGCTAGCATAGGTTCATGTGTTATTGTTATGCATGATTCGTAGGTAATTTTAACCATCTTACTTGCCCTGTGTAATCAAGATAAATAACTTGTGCTGAAACCGTTATGTTGTCAAAATCTATAGACATATAGGGTCTCAATATAATTGGTATCTATTCAGCTTCTATCTCTTTTGTGGATGTTTGGTAGTATGGTACTCGTGCAATGAAAGTTGGCGTTTATTAGTTTCGTGTTGTCTGATTAGTGTCATCACCATTGCATGCTAAGCTTGAGAACAATAAGGCTATTGAATGAAGTATTTAATGAAGTTAGAATCCCATGTTTGTCATATATATTAATTCAGTCAACCTTAATTTCGTAGTTATAATAGTTAGCGTAATTCTTAGTTATAAACAACCTCAATTTGTTAATGTCTTAGCATTAAATAATAACCATACATTGTTGCTTAAATGCGTGAATTAATTAGTTAACCAATACAGTATCTGTGGGAACAAACTAGAAAAGATTCCATACTACTTGCGAACTCATATACTTGTGTGTAATATTAGCGCGTGTTTAGCGACTGACACTCGCTTTTTCTCCGTATCAGCATACTCTCCGACAAATCCGGCTAACCCTGTGAACTTCTTTTCATATTATGTAACATTCAGACCCCCTTATTTCAACTCGAAGAATTTCATCTCAATTTGAGCTTCCCTAGACTTATGATTTTCCAAACCAACAGAGTGCTAAGCTGCAGAAAATAACAGTTGGTAACCCACCTCTAGCTAACCCCAACACAATAACTCAAACACTTCCTCAAACACAATCCACCTCAGGTGCCTCCCAAAAGACACCTGTTGTAAAAAGGAAGAAAACAGCAAAAGATGATGCTTGGGTTATTGTTTCAATTGAGAACCCACAGGACATTATTGTCCATTCTGCTAGGCCTTCTGGTCAAAGTGCAAGTGCTGCAAATGCTGAAGTAGCATAGAAAATGGGTTCAGTACAAGCTTCTCATTCTTCTAAGCCTTCAGAATTTGTCAAAAGAAAGCTTGTGTTAGCTGAGTCAGAATTAGAAGATGAGGAAAATTCTACCTTATCATCTAAATTCAAGAAGTTAAATTCTGATTCCACTCATAGTCCAGTTGTATTATCAACTGATGAGGGCGGTGATGCTATTCAAACTGATTCAAGTCCGAGACTAAAGATCTAGAAGACGAAATTTGTCAAGACCCATATTGGTCAAAATATGATGCAGAATGAAATTCTAACTGGAAGGATGCTTCTTATCCTATCAATGTTGCTAATGCTTCCCAACATTTGGAGAGAGCGGAACAGAGTATTGCAAAACCTTTTATCCTGACACATCTCAAGGCTTCTAAACTATTGGTCAAATCAGTTATGCATACTCAGTCTCAGGCTAATACTCAAATTAATAGACTCAAGGAATCCTTTCTTGAAACCAAGCTGACTATAACCAAGGAGATCCAAAATCAGTTAGCACCTATCCTTGCTAGACAGGAAAAAATGGAAGCCAACCAGATTAATTTGAAAGCTACTCTACCTAATATGTCTGGTCAATTGGATGAGGTCCAACAATCCATTGAGCTAATTGTTTCCCTTCTACTAGGTGATGATGCCAAAAAGGGGGAGAAAGTCTTAAAATCTAAATGCAAACAGCTCCAGTTGAAAGATACTGATGGCAAGGATGGTCCTGGTGGAGATGGTAAAGGAGATAGTAAGAAAGAGCTTATTTTAAAGAAACAAGGTGGAGATCTGATTGGATCTAGTGGTACATCTAAAACCACTAGTCACTCCAGACAAGGTGGAGAAATGAGGAGATCTGGGAGGCAAGTCTCTAAGACTGTACAAAGTAAGGAACTGACTGTGATTGAACCTCAAACTCCGAAAGTCAAAAATGTTGATGAAAACCAAGGCATTCTGGAGATAGAAGTTGGTGCTGAAGCAAGTCAGTATTTATAAATAATAAAAGTAAAAGGGAAGAAAACAACTCTATTCTACAAGGATCCAAAGATTCAAGCATTTGATTCTGAGGTAAGTAGAAGATTATATGAAAGAGAAAATCTCGGGGTTGATATGGAATAACTAAAACTTTTGGAGGAAGAATACAAATCTTTGAAGTCAACAAATATTGATGTTGTCTTACCTTATGAAGATATTCCTGGTAGCAGACCTACAAAAGGTGTGGTGATTAAGGAGCTCAGTCAAACTGATGTTAAAGGGCCTTTAAGGTCTGAAGTAATTTTAAATGCTGACATGAGTTATAAGGGGAAGAAGAAGATTGGTGAGAAATCAAAACCAAAGTCTAAAGCAAAATCTAAGAAGAAATCAACATCTAAGGTTTCAAAATCACAGATACTGATAGATCCAATCTATTTAATAGCAGTAGCTTATGATGATGTTGATGATCAAATGACTCAAAAAGATGAAGCTAATCAGCTATATAAAAGAAGAAAGATGATTCATAGAGCCGATTGGGCTGCGAAATTGAAAAAAGTAACAACCTTTGACAATGCTCAAGTTGTAGAAGAAACAAATGTTGAAGCTCAACCAGTCACAACCTCTGATACTACTCAAGTTGTTAACAATTCAAGTAAACCACAAGCTGAAATCACAAATCCTGATTCAGAAAAATTAAATTCTGAAATGCCATAATTGACCTTAGAAGAAAAGAAGAAGCTATTATGGAAAAGTAAGACACCTGCACCAGTAAGGGATTTTTACGAGACTATAAAAAAGATCTACAGTGGAAACTCTCAGTCTAGAAGAGCTGGTAGAAGAAGTGGCTTGGGACTTCCAAATGCTGATAACTTTGTTGCTGACTTGCAGAAAATTAAATCAGATAAGATTGTAAATGATCTAGTTGGTGAAAAGCTTATCTATTTTCTAGAGTCTGGAGAAGGTTGAGGCTCAACCAAGAGCATTTGAAGAATAAACCATGGCAGGAGTTGGAATTTATCACTACATTACTCAAGATAACCAACTCTACTACTGCTAGATGGTCTAAATTTTTGAAGAACTTAGTACACATGAAGTAGAGAGGAATGACATATAAATCCAATTATGTTCCAAAGTACATTCATGAATCTGGACATAGTGTTGTTATGCCTACTGGAGGAGCTAAAATGATTAAATCTCTAGGGAGAGAAGTTCTTACTTTCAATCCTGATGGAAAGAAAATTATATTTTTGGAACTGGAAAATTTGGCTCTTGGAGAATCAAATCTACATGACCTTAGAGCCGCTGTTTATCAAAATGATGAATCTACAGAGGAGCTCAAGGATATCAAGCAGAGAATGGAAATGTATGTAAATGTTCTTGAAAGATAATTACTCAATAAATTCCTTGATGAAGCTACAGATTGTACTGAAGTTCAAGACTGAAGATAAAGTTTGAAAGCACTGACATGTAAGAAAGATTATCTGTTTGTATTTATGCATTTAGATAGTTTTGACATTATCAATTTAGAACATGTACATATTTTATAATACACAATCCGGGGGAGATTATTAGAGGAAATTGATGATATCATCTTATAAACTATCAGAGTTTATTATCAGCATTTGATATCAGAGTTTAGCAAAAGGTGACATCATCAGCATATGTCATCAGCATTTGCTGATCAGTAAATAAATATCAGTATTTAGTCACTTCAGCTGAAAGTCAGGAGATATCAAAGAAGGAAAGGGTTTGCAGAATTCAAGTTGGTGAAGGACTTTACTTCTAGTAACAATCAAATTAAGGATATGTTTTATGATTCCTTATTGTAATAGAATATAATTCCTTATTTGATTGTGTAGTTGTGCAGTATATAAGCACATATTAGGTTAACACTTTATGTGTCGCGTATTGATATATCTTGTATGTAACCTAGCAGATCTCAAGGACATCTGTTCATTCTTTGAGAGATTATTTTGTAACCAGTTTTTATTATTCAATACAAAACTATTTATCCTATTGAGTGTTTAAATCTATTTATATGTATAAACTGTATTCACCCCCTCCACAGTTATATCAAGGACCGAACATCCACTCAGATTACATTCTCAGATGCTGGTTCCCTTTAGATGGGTCCACCGCAGGTATGGGTTTCCTATCTTGATAAGTCAAGGTACTTTTACTTATTATCTCAACACTTCAGTGAAGTGTATCTTAGATAATATTTGTGATGTCTGATCACCTGTTTTATCCATGCAAAAATCAGAAACACAGATGCCAAAAAATTGCCAGAAAACCAAGCAATTGCCATTTAACAACCAAATTCAGCTCCAATATTTACCAAACTATCATTCCAATCTCCAACCATCCAAATTAACATCGCAATCTCTAAACATCCAAATTATCATCCCAACATACTAGCTACATAGTTTCAAATCTAAACCATCAAACATGAACTACTAGACATTCATCCATTATCTTTTCTAATTACTACTTACACATCCGAATACATGCAACCAAAACAAAGGTGATTTTCAGATTGTAATATAGGTACCAGTCGCCAAGCTAGAGTCGCCAACAAATATATGATGGATTGGATATAATCAAGCGTCTCATAGCAAACGATGTCAAGGTCCTCCTCTGTATAAGACTTGCGACTCTTGGAGGCCCACTGGAACACAAATAAACCTATGTCATTCCTCAACCAACTGAAAAGTAATATTCATAAAATTAAGAAAAGTAAAAAATGTACCTTGTCTAGCAGCTTCATCTCCTGGTCCTCAATTAAATCTTTCATATATCGCATGACCACATATCCACATTCCATGCCACCTGGTTGTTTAGGGCATCCCTATACATTCCAATAAATTGTTGACAATTAGTGACATTGAAGATTAATCATAATTCCATATTTTACAAAAATGAAAAATTAAAAAATCGACTAAATACTCACAACAAGGTTTTTAACTTTGGGATTCTTGTTTACCCGTCCTTCCTGAGCATTATAAGATCTCACTGCCCTATAAATGTTATAATTATAAAATACATTGTCAAAATCCGTCAATTACTGATTACATTCAATTTATAATTATAAATTGAAGTAAAAAATTACTGCATTAAAGCCTTTTCAAGGTCCTGGGGATAAGGATGATGAGGCAATGGATTAAGGATGAAAATTTCTGATTCCCAAAACACAATCAAAATCTAATGTAAATTATTTTCATTATAAACAAATTAAAGTGAGCAAAATGCAATTTAAAAAAAATACATATCTGATAATTTAAAAAATTACATATCCGACAATTTTACATACATTATAATTAATTTACCAACAACTATATGACTAATCAAGGCCATACAATATTTTAAAATAGGACGCATAAAAAGAGACATACTTGTAGTTATAAGGCATAAAATTCATCCGAAGAACTCCATCTTTCAGCCTTTGCACAACATATTCATTAAATTCATCATTCAGCTTGTATGTGAACGGATGAAGAAAAGCAAACATCGCTGACAAATCTCTACTCGGCGTATCCCGAAACACTGAATACAAATACCTAAAAAATAAAAATAAAAAAATAAAAATTACATTTTCTGTAAATAGATCATTACTATATAAAGTGAGACCAGATTCTAAAAAAGTATAAAAAGAAGCTTACGCCATGTATGTTGATATAGCAGACTGTCCAATCATTTTAAACTCTAGCAATTCAAGTATGTTCTCATGAAGTAAATATATAGTTCTTTCAATTCCAAAGATTTGAAAATCACATGGAACCGGTATCGAGTTTCCACTTTCCCTCATCACTGTCGATGCAAATTTGTACAACAGCCTAAAGCGAGGAGGCACATTGTCCTTTGGCTTCACAGAATTAAATGCATTATGCATTCTTTGCACCTCAATCACATTCCGCGCATTTTTCTTTTTCTGTAAATAAATATTTAAGCATATAGCCGATATTATTCACTTTAGTGCAAATTTGTACAACCTCCTAAAAATAATGACACTTGGTTTGTAATTAAATTATATACCTCGGAACCAGTAGTGGAGGTGTATATGATCATATCTTTGGGCCATGCCAAATGAGAATCGATGGCTTGCTGGACGGTTTCTATCTCACCAACCACAGGAACAGGCACCAAAGCATCGTCCTGGATGCTTCCGTCCACCCCAACACGAACAAATCCTGGTTCTAGAGGTACTCCATGAACCGATCTACTCATTCCATCTCCGTCATCAAAAACAACACCAAAAGCTACCTTGTTATCAATGTTCTCCACTGCCATTTCATATTTACGAGGACCCTATAGTTTATAATTATAACTCAAAATAGACACTATCGGCTCAAACAATTTAATAACATACAATATTATCATAGAAATCAATCAAGTATACACTGTAATTCTAAACCTTCTGTCCCGGTGGACCAGGAGGAGGAATAATAACAACAAAATCTGCACCATCTTTATCCTCATCGGTCATCAATTCATCTTCCATCAAATCTTTTATAACTTTCCTTCTGTTCTTTTGTTCTTATTCTTTTACCCCAGGACAACTTGCTTTTCCAACATTGGTGAATGTAGATTGCCCCCAGCAACCAAAGCTTTCAACTCAGCAATTTGTAACTCAAAATTATGAAACTTCTCTTTGGTAATGTGATTTCTTGTTTGTTTCGGTAAATTGAAGTACAATGTTGGAGGTATGAAGTTTCCAACCCCACGAACCCTTCCCGCATGCTCGGGATTTTCCAATACAGTGGTGAGTACATCATTAGTTCCATCTGACTTGAATTCACCATTTCTTTGCTTTTCGAGTAAGGAATCCTGTTAAAACCATGAGAGTAATTAGGTATGATTGGAAAATTAAAGAAGAAAAAAATTATAATAAGTCTTACAATTTTTTGAATTTTTTCTGACAGTTCTGGATCAAGAGTCCCATCTTCTGTCATACAGGCTTTTTTCCACATAATTGCCCTATTTGGCCTTTCTTCAGGCTCCAACCTCCCCGAGCGTTTCTACAAAAAAATTAAGATACATTCATAAAATTGAAAATGTGAACACTACAAGAAAAATGATAAGACTCTTACTTCTTCTTCCAATCCGATGTATCCTTTTCTTGACACTCGGTGTGGATATTTCCATTGTCCCACTCTTTCACTCTATATTTTATTCTCTTCCTGTATATAAAATAAATCTTGTTGATTATTGTATTTTTACAATTAAATCTTGTTCTAACCCCCATTTCCATCATATCTAGCCGAGATGCCTCACTATCTTTGGACTTGTGTTTTAAATTCAGTAACGTCCCAACTAGACTATCACACACATTTTTCTCAATATGCATAATATCGAGGCAGTGACGAACGTGATGAAATTTCCAGTATTCCAACTCAAAAAATACCGACTTCTTCTTCCAAGCACAGTCCACCTTCTTCGACTTCTTTACTTCCTTTCCATAAGAAAATTTAATGTTTTCTTGTAGCCAACACCTATTGTCCGGAAAGGGGTTGCCTTGGTTGTCCAAACTCTTGTTGACCATTAAAGGCTGCCTTCTTCTTCCTGTATGGATGATTCCTAGGCAAATACCGACGATGACCTTGGTAACATATTTTCCTACTATAAGGTAAATAGTTAGCAATGGTATCATCACCACACACTGGACAACCCAAATAACCCTTGTTGACACATCCAGACAAATTACCATATGCCGGGAAATCGTTAATCGTCCATAACAAAGTCGCCCTTAAAGTGAAAAAAGCTTTTGTGAAGGCATCGTATACATTCGGTTCACCTTCTTCCCAAAGCTTTTTTAAATCATCAACTAACGGTTGTAAGAACACATCAAGGTTGTTACCTGGTTCATGTGGACCGGAGACCAATATAGTTCACATCATAAATTTCCTCTTCATACATAACCACGGAGGAAGATTATATGTTACCAATACTACCGGCCAACAAGAATACTAATTGGTCAGCCCATTGTTATGTGGGTTAATACCATCAGCCGACAAAGCTAGTCGAAGATTTCTTGGCTCACTTCCGAAGGCAGACCACCTGTAATCGATATTCCGCCAAGAAGGAGAGTCGGCAGGGTGACGCATCTGGCCATCATGAATTCTTTGGTTGGAATTCCATGTCAACAACTCAGCTGTCGAAGAAGATTTAAACATCCATTTAAATCTTGGGATGATCGGAAAGTACCACATAACTTTTGTCGGGATTTTATACCTTTCTCTACCATCCTTACCCACCTTCCAGCGAGATAGCTTACACTTTGGACATTCCAAAGTAGTCTCATTTACACCCCTGTATAGAACACATTCATTGGGACATGCGCGGAATTTTGTATACTCGAGGCCTAAATTCGAAAGAGTCTTCTTTGCTTCATATGCGTTAACAGGTAATGCATTATCCTGAGGTAGGAATGAGCCAACTGTAGAGAGAAGATCGCTAAATGACCTATCACTCACACCGAATCTCACTTTCCAGTTATGTAATTTTAACACCGAATCTAATTTTGTGCAGTCGCTGCCCTCAAATAAAGGTTGTTGAGCATCGACCAGAAACCTCTTAAAATCATGCGAGTCTTTATCGTAGTCATCGCCCCCTGATTTACCCCCCGGATTACGATATACTGCTTCACAAACCACAGCAGCTTGTGAAGCACCAACAGCTGCCGCTTACGATGCAGCAGCCACTTCTGATGCAGCTTCAAAGGCTGATTTAAATGCATCTGCATTCTTCTCCTCTTCATGAGGGGGCACTGTGCTACCAACAGACGACCTACCAGTCTTGGATCTGTACCAAATCCAATCAATATACCCAAGACTAAAACCATTCTCGTAGAGATGACCCCTTATTACTTTGACCGGAATTTTTTTTGAAATTAACACATTTACAGCAGGGGCAAGGTATTTTTTTAGGATTTTTACAATTTTCTTCGACGTAAATCAAAAAATTTTCAACCTCGACTTCATATTCCAACGAATCCCTCTCTTTTGAAATCCAATCTTTCTCCATATTCGTAGGATAACCTATTTCCTACCTAATTTTCATATCAAATATTTCAAAAAAAGCAACGTAGAATTAGTAATATATATGTATTACTATGTATAATTATCGGAAAAGCAGAACACGACACTGATTGATTAAAATGATGAAACGAAACACAGAACAAAGCTGAGCATGACACTAGACAATAAACATAGCAAATTAATATAATTTTTAATGAGCAGAATCAACCACCACCCGACGCCGATGCTCATAAAGAATTAGCTTCCATAGGCCAAGAAAACTCTATTCACATGCTAACTATCATTTCTCAAACAAGAATCAGAACTTTTAGTGGGTTTATTAAGTACTTGCTCAAAGATTGCATTCCCAAACCAACCACTTCTGCTTTTCTAACTCCTCCCAGGTGACTCTTCTTCTCTACCAGGTAATTATTTTCTTTATAAGCACCATATGTATGTGTTAGTGAAGTGTTCTTTTATAAATTTTTTTATTCCAAGTATGAAATCAAAAATCAAAGTTGATTTTTATTACTGAAAAGGTAATGTCATTATATTATTCAGTAATCTGCTTGTATCGATTTGGTAGTACAAGACAGGGCATGCATTTTAATGTTTACATTATACTATCAATAGATGAAAGATGTTTACATTATACTATAAATTCTACACAGAACCATCTTCCTGTCATTTTATATGTAAAATATATGCTGTAACAACATATACTGAACAAAAAGCAAATTTCGTCTATCATCCCCTTACTATAAAATAATGTTTACATTATTTAACTGAAAATAACATGCATTTCCTAGAGAAAACAGAGAAAAGAGCAACAAAAATCCTATCATTTAAACAAAATAAAATAAATAAAGACACAAGCATAAGCAAATTAGGGTTTGCTATATGACAAACAACTAATTTTCATACTATAGAATATGTAACAAGCAACTCAAACAAGAAGATGCAGATAGTTCAAGCTTAAACTAATTAAAAAATAAAAAATTAGGGTTTCAAATTGAAACCCCCAATTCTGAAATTAGGGTTTAAAACTTACCTAATTCAAGCTTTAACCTCCAACTTAGCTTCAATCTCCGACTTGAACTCCAACCTTAAACTCCGAGTTGAACTTCAACTCCGACTTCGACTTAATGCAATGACACCCCCAAATCTACGAGAGCAATGAGGGAAATGAGAGCAACCTTGATGAGAGCAGCAAGGTGAAATCTACACAGGAAGGTGCAATGAGAGCTGAGAGAGGGATAAAATGAGAGATGCGAGAGTGATGAAATGAGAGATGAGAGAGTGATGAATGATGAATGATGAATACATTTTTTGTTTTTGTTTTTGTTTGTTTTGGTTTTTAGTGATTTTAATTTTTATTTTTTTTAATAAAAATGAGGGGGAAGATGTGGGTGAAAAAAGGGGGAAAATTTTATTAAGTCAAAAAACAAGGGGGAAACACTTGGAGGGAATGAATAATTTGGTTAAGGGGGCAAACGGGGAAGGTGCGTTGATTAATTTTTTTAAAACAGAAATATAACATCGGTTGGGCTAACAAACTGATATTTATAACAACAAAAGACATCGGTTGCCAAAAACCGATGTAGAAAACACCTTTTACATCGGTCAAAAAAGCAACTGATGTCTAAGAGGTGATGTCTATTCTACTTTTTGTAGTAGTAATTTGGGCCAATATAATAAGGCTGGGCTGGCACCACTCGACCACTTACGTCATTCCTAGTTCAGATGAAATCCATGACTCTAAAACGTAAAGCTCGTCCCCCCTTTCCCCAAGTACAAACTTGTTGATACGGCTCCACCAAGAAGTCGTATCTACTTGGAAAGGAAAACTCACCAATATTTCCCAGGCGAAGCCTGTTAATGGATTAACTTATTCCAAGAATTTTACTTCCCGAGTGTTGGGTAAGTAATCAAAAACTCTTTTATCAAAACAACAACCTTGTTGCGAATATAAAAATACATCACGGAGCCGGATCCCTCAGATTTTTGAGCGAGTATTTAAATCCCCTTCGAAAGGAAGATCTTAAATTTGAAAACGAGTTTTGGGATCCGCTCTAACCTTCCAAAAATAGTTTGGATAAAGTTTGAAAATAATCTCTGGAAATATTTAAAGTAAGAATGATTTGATAGTATCAATTATTTTCCGAACTTGGCAAATATCGAAACATCATTCTTTAATAAAATAAAGAATATTATTTAATAATATAAGCGGAGTCATAAGTCCTCGAATTAATATTCAAAATAATATTCATTAAATAAATAAGCGGAGTCATAAGTCCTCGAATGAATATTCAAAATAATATTCATTAAATAAAATAAGCGGAGTCATAAGTCCTCGAATGAATATTCAAAATAATATTCATTTATAATATAAAACTATCAAATAAACATTATTCATTTAATAGTTTTAAAAACTATATATATATATAATATTCTCGGGAATATCGCCTCCCGGTTTAGGAAAATGTTCAACTCTGGGTCCCATATACTAAGGGTATACGCAAGTACTGCTTATCTCTAACATAGGTATTATGCAGTTTATAAACAATTGAATCGATAACAAGATATCAAGATTACGAAACAAGCATGCATATATATATCATATTAACATGCTCCAATATATCACAAGACTTTGCTAATAATAATCATGCACTTATCACAAGATAATGCATATATATATATACATCACAACAACAGTTATACGGGTAGAAAACTTGCCTTAGTGTTCCGGGATAGACTTAAGCATAGAGTGGGTTCGGTAACCTATGAACAACAACATAATCCGGAATTAGACCACGGTCGCTTAATTAACTAGTCAAAACTCACTCAAACCCTAACGGTCGCTTACGGTCCCTTACACGCTTAATGATTTGCGTTAATCACTTGCGTACCCTCGGCTCCACCAATTTTAATAAATTAACCATTACGAATTTCAAGACAACTCTTTCACGAATACTCTACCAACTTCCCAACCCACCTTACATAATTGTTTCGTAATCCAATTAGTCTTTTAAGGGCCTTAAACAAGGTCTTAAAGTAAAGCGAGGGGTAAAGGTTCGGTCGCGAAATGCTGTTACTTAAAACGGTCGTTTCTCCTAAACCGTACATCAGAACCAAGCGATCCACATATCAAAACAAAGATTACGACATGATCTAGCTAAACATGGCAATGTTACAGTTTGGTTGTTGAGTTTTATGTCCTGAACACTAAGAACAAGAAGTTGAAAAAAAACAGGCATTACGACGGCTATGTTTATGCGATTACCAATATTTAATCTACTCCAATTAACCACCAACCAACTCATAACAATCAATACAACAAAACTTCACCTAAACCATACCACATCAGTCCATAACCTCCAAGTTTTTCAACTTAAACAACCACAATCAAGACCTATGAACTATGTAATATCCGGGATATCGCGTGTAATTATTTTAATCAATAAATAATTTTTATATGATTATTATGTATTTTTTGGGTGAATTATCCGATGATTGGTGTGGAGATGTGGATGCTTATATGTGATAAAGTCTAAGTATGTTAATTTTATTATGACCAGAATAAAATATAGATAATTACGATATTTTTCTGGTAATTTTTGGACTGTTAAATGATTTTATATTGATTTATGAATTTATTAATTATTTTCTGAATAATTACAAAATTATTTTATAAAGGTGGAAATCCTCAAACTTCAACCGTGTTTACATTTTTACAACCTGAAACTCTTCAGAAAACTCCTTCCTAACCTAATCTGGTAATTCCGGACATTTTCCGTGTTTTGACTTTATCAATCCGGATTACGGTTTGACCCGTACGCGTCCCGACGTATAATGTTCGATACGATAATCATCTCGGTGAATCAACAAAACCCGTATTCTCAAAATACGGGATAATATTACATTATTTTCGCATAAGGTATTTTATAAGAAGCCCGGTTTGGATAATTATCCAATACAGGTATCAAATCGGATTGTTTTTGCAGTTACTTAGCGGCTAAGTAACTAATTTAACGATCCAAAACGATCTAAAACGAACCAATATTCCAAAATATATATAGCCCTTTATCATTTCATTTTATTTGTATAATCATAATCAGTCAGTAAAACCCCGTAAAATACAGAGAAAATGTTGAATTATTGTCGCGTTCTTGAGAATCAATCGTACAAACGAAGGCGTTATCGAACTCCGATTCGGGCGTGCAATATATCAAAACGAAGCTCTCGAAAGACTCTTTCTGAATCCACAATATATTCAAGTGCAGAAATCAAGAGTCGGTGAGGCATAGAAAAGGAAACCAGTGATCCATAAATAGAATCCAAGCATAGAAAGAGAAGGCAAGTAATTGATAAATAGAAGCAAGGCATAGAAAGAGATGAAAAGTGGTTGATGAATAAAACTGTTAGATGAGTACAAGTAAAGTGGAAATCGTCGGTGATAAGGGAGGTACTTCTAAACCTTTTTCAAGATATATTTTCATAGCATGTCGCTATTATTCAAAATAACTCATATTTTATATTGCAAGCGCTTTAAACTATTTAACCTTGAACCATGATTCTTATTGATCTTGAGCCATAAGCCTTATTCTTCATAAATCATTGATTGTTGAATAAATAGATACGAGCCATACACATACGATACTACTCCACAAATACATATCTACCACATACTGATTCTGATTCTTTCCTGGATTGAAAGCCAATCTTTTTGAATTCCATGTTATGCCTTCATGGTGTTATGAATCACCCTATGCTTCAAGATAAATATTATTTACGATTTAGCTTATTGATTTACATTGATTATCATATTGAATTATTTTAGAATTTGATGGTTTTATAAATGTGGACCAGATTCGTGGTCAAAATAGGCCAATGCGTGCCTTGGATCCAGTATATAGAGCAAAGCTGGGAGCCTTGCTTGGGGTTAGTGCGTGACTGATCAGCAGCCTAACCTTGGTTTTTAAAATGAAAAGTGAATATCCAATTCTAATCAATGCTTATTCAGAAACTTGATTCTTCTGAACCACTTCAATTGATTATTGTTTAACCTCAATAGTTGCTATTATGACTTGCTGAGCTAGTTAGCTCACTCTTGCAAAACTTTTTATGTTTTCAACAATTGAAAAGGAAAGTGTTGGTAACGAGGATTTCATGTCCGGTGTGTGAGCTAGGGTTTCCAGTTAAGTTCGATCGAGCTAGCAGGAAGCATTACATTGTAAATATGATATGCAAGATTGTGAGAACGATATCATTATCAATTGTAAGTTTAACTAGTTGGGGTTTGGTATGATATAATAAAAGTTAAGGTTGTGGCTTGTTTTCATACTTTAACGTGTTGCGATCTGTGGTTGTATAAAAGGGTAAATGCTTCTAATAATTTATATACAGGTTTATATATTATGGTGTGTGTGTTGTGAGCCCCAAACTTCTGACCCGGGTTTGGAGGGCGTCACAGGTTGGTATCAGAGCCACAAGTTATAAGTCACTGAAACAAGCCTAGATTGTCGGAAATGGGTAGAGGGTAAGATTAGAATTAAGAAATAGAGAAATAGAATGTCAAGAGGTTGAGTGCGACCAAATAGTAGGTTTTAGTGCGATCCTGTGATGAGATTCGAGATCCTTATCTAGCGACGCGATTTTCAGATAGCGGAAATGGCAGATTCTTTTATTTCGGTATCATTTGATCAATCGGAGCATTCAGTCGGAGGACCATCATATGATTCACGCCTTGATCTTCCACTGGTGTTATCTATATCACCTCCTGTTGCGACGGTTGCGCCTTTTAAGCTATTATCTCATCCTCTGATGCGAAGCTACCTATTCGAGAATTCCCCCACATGTTGATTCTGGTTCTACCAAATACTCAACTATGGGTGCATCTTTTTTGTTTTCTCTACATCATGTTCTATAACATCCGTTTAAAACTCGTCTTATTAAGTAACAGCACCCATGAAGATGAATTTGAGAGCTACAACATATGGTGAGTACATGAGGTATTAAGAAATGTGAGAAAGAACCTAGAGTGAGGATATGTGAATTTCGAAAGATAGCCGCTACCAGGTCATATGGAATTACTAGTAAGTATGCCACCCATGATTATCCTGAAAAGTGAGCTAGACGGATTTTAAAGGAATTTGAAAAGATTGGATATCGAGAGTTTTCTTGGAATTAATGTTGATGTTATGATCAATTCCTGATACGTATAATAGTAATGCGATGTGATATTAGTCGACCTTATTTTATAAAATAGATTTGATGAATACTGGGTAGACTTGTTATACATAGTAATCGCAAGAAATGATGATGGGAGTGTTACCAGTATAGAAGACTAAAAATGCAGTTACGAATGATGAAATATGCAACGGTAACTGGATTTTTGTCGACCAATGAAGGCAAAATGGATCCAATAAAGGGTAGAAGATGTATGGAAATGAATGGGTTCTTATCTGATTGTTTCAATAATCAAATTTCCTGTAATTGCTAAGAAGGACAACAACCAACTCATATAGAAACGACAACTAGGTATGATTTTTAAAATTTTAAACAGTTTTCATAAGAGATTTTCTTCTCAAATTTTTTTTTCTAAATTTCCTTGGAACAAAACAAGTTTTAAAAACTTGGTTGTCAAACTACTACTTGAGTTCTTGTTTGTTATAAGATTCAGATTATCCAGACGAATACTTGTTCTAGAAATTAGTATGGTTCGTTTAGAAGGCCAAGTGGACCCGCTATTACAGAGAAACTGTTCATCCAATTTCTGAGACGATTAGAGTACGAGGAATATGTTGATTCACGAGAAGCTGAGTACGAGCAAAAAAAAATTAAGGAAATCTCTAGACTTTCTAAAGGAGGAACGTTATTAGCAAAAGAAGCGACAAATTGAATGATCAGCAGCATAAGCGGAATTTGAAGTTATGAGTGTAAATCTCTTAAGACTGCAACTCAAGTCGAATTATAAACATGGAAGCACAACGTGAAAGATACAAGACTCGGTACATGGAAATTTATTTTAATGATCGATTTAAGAAGGCAATTCAGAGAACCTTCTAAAGTTAATATATGATTCAGAATGGGATCTATTGATCGAACAAGCGTTGAAGCTGTAAACAGATAAAATGTGGATGACGAATACTGATATCATTCTTTCCTATAATCCTATGCATTCTTATGAATTTCGAGTAGAGTATGAACTTCTTTCATGATCAGCCCTATAAGGTGATTACTGAATCCCTTTCAATTCATTCCTTCTTCAAAATATTATTTTCTAATTGGGACAAACAGTGTTATGGTGTGACGCTTTGTCGAAATGACAAAGAGTCTGGTGGGACGCCACATAATCATGTGCTGTGTGCCATATGGTATGAAAGACTGACCATCTTGAGTACTAATATGGTTGTCTCATTCCTATTTAAATCATTATTCATTCTTTCTTCCTCAATCCTAATTTGTTGATTCATGAATTTCTTCAATTGTTTCCTTGTATTCTTATTCCTTACCAAAAAATCTCCAATCGGAATGAGATACACAAATTCCTTCTTGTGTAAGGTCTATCCTTTGAATGTTTTAAAAAGAAAGTGAAATGAAACCGTGTAGAAGATGGAGTTACGTAATAGATATGGGCAATTGCAAGCCGAAGAATGGTGAACATTTATGTGCAGAGAAGAATCATTATGCCGATAACGGGATTGTTGCGAGAATATTAAATCAAAAGTGAAAATCTGTATACACGATACGTTGCAAGTAGGAAATTTTGGCGTGAATTGGAGTAATTAGCAAATCGTATGAGGTAAATTAACTAGAGAAAACAAGAAAGTAAAGTTGCATGTATCAGGTGAGGCAAATGATTGATTGGACAACAGAGGTGAATGAAGACATCCTTAATAATAACCAGATAATCGATTAACGTGTTGCGAAAATGAAGCATACCTCGATCATGTGGGAGATATTTGTCATGAAGATTCAAGATCGAAGAAATGATAGTTACGAATAAACTTTAAGTGTGTTCATCAAAGGGATGGTTGGGCTTTCCCACTCAAGTAAGTGAGTTGTGGTAAAATTGATGCTCGTAGCTGGGTCAGCAAAGAAGGTTCAATATGGAAAGACATAAGGGGAAATGAAGGTATGGTGGTTTGACTGAGCAATTTTTAAAATGTGAAGCTTTAAAACCAAATGAACTCATTCGCAAGATTTTAAGAGTGTTGGTTGAGACCAGGTATTGGTCACCAGAGGTGAACAAGTTAATTAATAAGAACAAATGTATATTGCCAAGGATAGGCGAATTGTTAAGTAGAGAGCTTGAATTGCAACATGAACTAGAAGAATTTTAGAATAATTTGTAATTATACTTATTAGTGATATTCTTTTATAATCATAGAATATGAGAAAAAGGTATGGTATAATAAGAATTGTTCGCTATAATCTTAAGTTGAATTAGAGACATGGGTTGTACTAATTAATATTACATGAGGTGGTGAAATGGTGAATTTAGAAAAGTGGACTGGTATATTTGAGGGTTGATTGTTGATTATTTGATTGATTGTTGGTGTCGGCTTGAGTCCGACCGATAGTCAATAATATAAAGGAGATTCTGCCCAAATTTTTCAAAAAATACCCTAGTCTTAAAAATGGAAAGTATACTCCCGTGTGTTATAACTATTCATGTTGATACTCCAAATAATTGTGATCTCGGTTCTTGAAAGAGATTGTTACAGCCAATCCGACTATATATAATTGGTCTTTGATTTCATTTAGCTAACCATCATTTGGTGCAATTGATCAATTAAGTGAGTTAATTGGCTAATTTTACCAATTAATGGTCAGTTACATGGAGATCAATTTAAATTAGATTAAGTCGAAATTTGATGTGACTTTCAAATTCGAAATCAAAATAATGAGGAATTGGGGAAGAGTAAGGACGCTGGTAAAATTCAGAAATTGCTGCAAATGTGTGAGTTTTTACTTGGATGAATATGCCCTTCATAATGGATAAGAGAAATAAAAAGTCATGTGTATGGACAAGTGAGAAGAATTTTTTCAAGAGCTAAAGATTTAAGATGAAGCATCGAGAAGAAAGGAAGAAGGGAGATGGAATAAAGCAGAGATTAATAACTACACCAATATGGATTTATTAGGCAGTCAAGGAAATGTTATCATCTGCAACAAAGTTTTATCAAAGGACGTCTTGTTTCTAAATTGTTGTGATAATCATACAATAAACGATTTGTCAAGTATTTCTATTTTGGATAAAGTGTGAGATACGGTTTTAATTCAGTTTACGATTGATGTTGATACTTAGGTTGTTGTTAAATATCGAAAGTGGTATTAATACAGATGATTGATGTTTACTTCAGAATGGGATGTTGTGAGCATCTAAGTTCGTATTAATATCTAATTTGATATGACAACAAAATGAGTATTAATGTCAAGAGTTCGGTTTTGAATAAGCTATGAGAATGAAGAACATAGATAGAAAAAGGAAGTGGAATCATAAGGGTGATAAAGAAACTTCATAAGATGCCAGGAAAAGCAAACGTAGTAACATATGCATTAAGCAGAAAGGGAATACCGAAAGTGCTGACAGTGTCAGAAGAATTATACAAGGAATTTCAAAAGTTGAAATTGGAAGCCAGAATTTGCAAACCTAATAATACAAAGATGTATAATATGACTTTTCAGCAAGAATTGCTAGAGAAGGTAAAGAAATGTCAAGAGGAAATAATAGATCAAGATATTAATTGTTAGAAAAAAAGGAAAATATATATAAATATATATACTCAAAAGGATGATCAAGGCATTCCCAGATTTTATTTCAGAATTTGGGATTCCACCAGTGACAGAATTGAAGAATGGAATTTTACAAGAAGCTCACAACTGAAGATATGCAATCCATCCATGGAGTACCAATATGTATAGAGATTTAGAGGAAAATTATTGGTGGCCAGATATGAAGAAAGAAATGGTGGGATAGATTAGCAAATGTTACATGTATCAAGGAGTTAAGGCGGGACAGCAAAGACTAGATGGATATATTTCGCCAAGAAACGTCATGGTGAGGTCACCTGAGAACCAAAGGTGAGGAAAGCATTATTTACATTATTATTGATAGGTTATTTAAACCTAATCATTCTCATTTAGTAATAAAAGGTTTATCCCATAAGTGGGTTAGTTGCTGCTTGAAGAAATGGTGGTACATCATCAGATTCAGAAACTAATCGTAGATAATCAATATTGTGTGATTTGAAATTTGATAGGAGTATTCAGAATACGATGAATTATGTCGAACTAGAATGGTATATACCACTCCTAGATGAACGGGCATTAAGTAAGGCGGAACTAAAAAGATAGAAATTTGGTTGAACGACGATAATTCAAGAGATTCAATTTACTCCGAAGGAATGATACGAGACATAGATGTCAAAGAAGACTCTTTGATAAGATGGCTTAAAGAAAGAATAAACGTTATATGTGATTAGACGCAAGGAAAACATTGCAGTCAATTTTGTATGGGAACTCCTTAGAACCAAAATAAATGATAATATGGGTTAAAAATATGCCGGTGATGCCTCCAGGTTAGTGTACTTTTTTCAAAATGATAAGAGATCTTCGTTCAATAAATATACTCGATTGTGATTCAAGGAAAATAAAATATGGTAATAAATTGTGCGTCAGTCATAATTAGTCGAGATTTTCTCGTTAATTCTTAACTCTGGGGTAATTTCGAGAACGTTAGAAATCGAATACACCATGGTCTCAGTATATCATTCACATATAGATGTGAAGATTAAAAGAGCGATTAAAGTGCCTCGAATGCGATTGAAAGTGATTATGAACTAAGTTAATTGAATAGAGAAACATGTGAAAATGGGGTTCAATAACCAGTAGCTATTGCAAACATTCACGTGCACGAATTACTAGAATTACAAAGAAAAGATAATTAGTAAGCATTATGCTGGTCCTTTTGGAGACAGGTAAAATAGTCAGGATAAGTGTAAGTAAGTTGGCTTCAACGCCACACGTATAACAGGATCGTAGGTGTTTATATATGTATACTCATGAAGGCTAATTAAGCCCCATTATATATAAAATGGAGACTTGAGATGAGTTATATGAGCAACAGACAGAATATGATGTCAGCAAGAGGCTGTTAAGTAATGAGTGATGCGGTGAGTAAAAGTTTATGAAAAGTTGAAAGGGTGAGGGATCAACCCGAGAAAATGGAAGTAAGATACTTGAATATATCTTTATCTGATCCTTAGAGTGATTCTGATGACATAATGCTTTTAAGGGGGGAAGGATGTAATATTCGGGATATCGCGTGTAATTATTTTTATCAATAAATAATTTTTATATGATTATTATGTGATTTTTGGGTGAATTATATGATGATTGGTGTGGAGATGTGGATGCTTATATGTGATAAAGTCTAAGTATGTTAATTTTATTATGACAAGAATAAAATATAGATAATTGCGATATTTTTATGGTAATTTTTGGACTGTTAAATGATTTTATATTGATTTATGAATTTATTAATTATTTTCTGAATAATTACAAAATTATTTTATAAAGCCGGAAATCATCCAACTTCAATCGTTTTTACAGTTTTTACAACCCGAAACTCTTCCGAAAACTCCTTCCTAACCTAATCTGGTAATTCCGGACATTTTCCGTGTTTTAACTTTTTCAATCAGGATTACGGTTTGACCCGTACACGTCCCGGAGTACAATTTTCGATACGATAATCATCTCGGTGAATCAACAAAACCCGTATTCTCAAAAGACGGGATAATATTACATTATTTTCCCATAAAGTATTTTCTAAGAAGCTCGGTTTGGATAATTATCCAATACGGGTATCAAATCAGATCATTTTTGCAATTACTTAGCGGCTAAGTAACTAATTTAACGATGCAAAACGAACCAATATTCCAAAAATATATATAGCCCTTTTATCATTTCATTTTATTTGTGTAATCATAATCAGTCAGTAAAACCCCGTAAAATACAGAGAAAATGTCGAATTATTGTCGCTTTCTTGAGAATCAATCGTACAAACGAAGGCGTTATCGAACTCCGATTCGGGCGTGCAATATATCAAAATGAAGCTCTCGAAAGACTCTTTATGAATCCACCATCTATTCAAATGCAGAAATCAAGAGTCAGCGAGGTATAGAAAAGGAAACCAGTGATCCATAAATAGAATCGAAGCGTAGAAAGAGAAGGCAAGTATTTGATAAATAGAAGCAAGGCATAGAAAGAGAAGAAAAGTGGTTGATGAGTTAAACTGTTAGATGAGTAAAAGTAAAGTGGAAATCATCGGTGATAAGGCAAGTACTTCTGAACCTTCTTCAAGATATATTCTAAATATTTTTAAACTATTTCATAGCATGTCGCTATTATTCAAAATAACTCATGTTTTATATTGCAAGCGCTTTAAACTATTTAACCTTGAACCCTGATTTTATTGATCTTGAGCCATAAGCCTTATTCTTCATAAACCATTGATTGTTGAATTCCCAGATACGAGTCATACACATACGATACTACTCCACAAATACATATCTACCACGTACTGATTCTGATTGTTTTCTGGATTGAAAGCCAATATTTTTGAATTCCATGTTATGCCTTCATGGTGTTATGAATCACCCTATGCTTCAAGATAAATATTATTTATGATTTAGCTTATTGATTTACAATGATTATCATATTGAATTATTTCAGAACTGGATGGTTTTATAAAGGTGTACCAAATTCGTGGTCGGACCAGATTCGTGGTCATAATAGGCCAATGCGTGCCTTGGATCCAGTATATAGAGCAAAGCTGGGAGCCTTGCTCGGGGTTAGTGTGTGACTGATCAGCAGCCTAACCTTGGTTTTTAAAATAAAAAGTGAATATCCAATTCTAATCAATGCTTATTCAGAAACTTGATTCTTCTGAACCACTTCAATTGATTATTGTTTAACCTCAATTGTTTCTATTATGACTTGCTGAGCTAGTTAGCTCACTCTTGTAAAACTTTTTATGTTTTCAACAGTTGAAAAGGAAAGTGTTGGTAACGAGGATTTCATGTCCAGTGTGTGAGCTAGGGTTTCCGGTTAAGTTGGATCGAGCTAGCAGGAGCATTACATTGTAAATAAGATGTGCAAGATTGTAAGAATGATATCATTATCAATTGTAAGTTAAACTAGTTGGGGTTTGGTATGATATAATAAAAGTTAAGGTTGTGGCTTGTTTTCATATTTTAACCTGTTGCGATCTGTGGTTGTGTAAAAGGGTCAATGCTTATAATAATTTATATACAGGTTTATATATTATGGTGTGTGTGTTGTGAGCCCCAAACTTCTGACCCGGGTTTGGAGGGCGTCACAAACTATAATCAAGCTTTAATTACCAAAACACTTCCAAATCAAACCAAACTACTAATAATCACAATCCATGCTTCTCATTTCACAAAACTAACCATTAAACTTACTAACAAATAAAGTAAAGGCTAGACTTTAAAGTTTATACCTTCCTTGGTAGGTGTTAAGTTGCTAGGAAGCCTTAGGGAGCCTTAATCTAACATCCTACAAGCTTGATCTTTCCAAAAAAATCAAGAACACAAAGTTAGGTTTTTAAGTTTCTAAAAGTCCGATTTAAAGAACTGTAAAAATGAGGGTCTTATCATGCTTATTTGGATGAGACTTGTAAACAGGAGTTGTAGGCCATCTCAATACCTTTCCAACGAGCTATAGAACACAACATTTGAGTGAGTATTGAAGGAGATATGGCAGTTTGAAGTTGCTGGTATTGTTTTGGCCGAGAGCTTTTATTCTTGGAAGCAAAAGTCAACTTCTAATTTTTGTGTTTTATGATATTTTCTTGGTTGCTTCTCCTTTTTGTCTTGGAAAATATTTTAGCTTTTTACTATGGTAAATTTTACATGGCCTAAAATCAACCAACAAAACAAAACCCCTTGCCATGCTTATGTCATCCTGCTTGTGTCATCTATTTGCCACATGTCTTTGTCTTGTGGTTTGATGATGTCATAATACCTTGGATTCTTGTACAAGCTTATCTCTTGATTGCGTATTTATTTTACGGTTCGCGTAACTTTCGTTCAAGTTGAGATCTTATTACTTGGGTTCCCTTAAACCTTTCTCAATATTTTATATTCCTTTTATGATCCTCTCTTATAATCCTTGAATTTAAATCCTTTTAATCATGTTACCTTATACTCAATTGTTTCGGTATCTGGTGGATTTTCGGGAAAAATCAAAGTTTTCGAATTTTGATTCTGACGATCTTTACATACACTCATTTACTTTATGGAATACTAATACGATCTTTGAATTTACATAACAGTACTCCTATATAGCGTGGTCTGATAATTTTCCTTACTCAGCATCATCAACAAAAAGTTACTATTCATCAGTGTTTCAAAAATTCCAAAAATTGGGATTATTACAGTCTCCCCTCCTTAAAAGGATTCCGTCCCGGAATCAGATAGAAAATGAATAGGGATACTCTCTTAGCATTGCACTTTTTAACTCACAAGTAAATTTTCCCACATTGTGGTTCTACCACCAAACTCTGACTAGTTTGTTAACCCTACTCCTAAGCACTTGTTCCTTTTCGATCTATAACCCTTCTTGGTTGCTCCATATTAGTTACATCTGGTTGCATGTCTATGCGCTCATATGCCCCTATTTGTCTGGCATCCAGATTACACTTCCTTAACATTGATATGTGGAACACGTTATGAACTTGCTACAGGTTCGGGGGTAGGGCTAGCTCATATGGTAACTTCCCAATACGTCTTAATATCTCCAAGGGTCCAACAAATCGTGGACTTAGCTTTCCTTTCAGTTTTGAACCTCATCAATCCTTTCCAAGGCTTTCCAAGGGGATACCTTTCACAACACTAGGTCCCCTACTTCATACTCCTTGTCCTTTCATTGTCAAATCAACATACTTCTTATGTCCATCTTGGGCTACTACCAGCCGTCCTCTGATTAGATCTATTATATCCTTGGTCCTTTGGGCTACTGCTGGTCCGAGCATCTTGCGCTCTACAACTTCATCCTAACATAAGGGAGATCGACATTGTCTTCCCTCAAGGATCTCATAAGGCGACATCTCGATACAGACATATGATCTATTGTCAAATCAATCCACGATAAATGATCATTCCAAATTCTTTCAAGTCTATTGCATAGACTCTCATCATAGCTTCTAGAACTATAGCTTTTGCTTCTCAATACTCCTTCTTTTCTTGTTCATAAGCATTACTATCTTTCATTCATAATACCATTCTGGATATACTGTTACTCTCTAGCGTTCTATATCCTTCTATTTATTTCATCGACCTTAGTACCAGGAACACATTTCGATTTCGAAGACAACGCACTTATAGTACTCCTTTTCTTGATGCTTCTATCTTTGGGAGCTTGATCAATCATAGAGAAGTAAAGAAATTTATTGAGAGATCACTATGATCATGAACACTTGTTCTGTTGCATAGTTAGTACAGAAGGTGGTCAGCCTTCGGTACTTGACAAGCAATTAAACAACATGTGGTATCCTACTAGGCTTCTATCACACAGATAGATAGTCATTCGGCAATACCTCCCTTCTGGAAGGGTTGTTCTTCTCTGTTTACATGAAAATGAAAAGAAGAGAGAAGAAAGAATTTAAAAGAATTATACAAAAATATTGCCATAAAACATCTGGCTTGGAGTCTACCTCTGAACTATAGAGGTTTATCACATGAGAAGAAACCTATATATGTATATATCTCAACATCAAGTATTATCGCATCGCAATTCACGTGCCTCAATATTTACTATTCTGTTCATCATTCTATGAACCCATGCTCTTGCTCGAGCTTATACACAATCACCTTTGAAACCCCCTCGACATCGAAAATCGAATCTGGATTTCATTCTAGACATCATCGTTACTAGAATTCTATGCTTGCACTCCAACCTTCTTCATATAGTAATACTACTCTTTATCGATAAGAAGGAATAAATATATCATAGGTAAATGTTCGGCTTAGTTGGTCTATCATTAATAACTTATACATCACCACGACCCGATTAGTTGTACTCAATCTCAACATCCATTCCAATATAACTCTCACGGTTGTAATCGGCTCATTACTCGCAGAATCATTGTTGCATTACTATGGTCCACCACTGACCTACTATAGTCATTCATTTTCCTTGGAATCTTAATAGCTAATCATACGGAGTGCATACCTACCGTATCAAAATCTTCTATAGAGGCAACATAATCACCATTCATGATTTATGGAGAACACTCCTGAACTTGACATACATATGACATGAAGCAAATAAAATTGTAGAAGAGTTTCAATAAAGTAACGATAGCAGGTTAATACCATTATTAACCATATGTCTTTATTAGGAGACATGGAGCTCAAAGGTTCATTTAGTCCTTTCGTAACATGGCCCTGGCTTATCTCAAGATAGGACCTTCTAAGATAGGTATCCTGCTCACGGTGATAACATGAATTAAATCTTTAACAAACTACTATTATGGTTGAGTAACGCACAATCATCAGAAGGAATGTCAATCTTTCACACTTGGGTCCTTCTTGTTTTTACCAATCTTGAACTTCATTGGTTCAATCTATACTTTCTCATGGTTTAACATGTGCCCCACTTGGCATTATTATTATTACGTCATATTTCCTTCATCAAAATTTATATTCTTGAGAACTTTGAATATTACCTTTCTCCTTGTAAAACCTCTAAGGTTATCCTTAAATCCTTCATCCTTTACTCCCTAGGTACATGGAATATCAAGATACCATTTATTAATACTAGAACCATTGTCTGTATAGTTCTGAAAACTTTCTCCACTAATCTTTAAAGGTTGTTGTTGCCTTAGTCCTTCATTCCGTACCACCCAAACTCATAATGTCCCCATTAAGGGTGAAATGCCAACCTCTATACATTCCCCCCTTGGTTCATCTCAATTTAGCGAGGTTCTATCCTTAATTCCACCTTTAAAAAGGTACTTACATCCTTCCATGGATAAATCAAGTCATATATCCCTGATAAGGGTATCTTATTCCCAAAATACTTCCAAATCAAACTAAACTACAAATAATCACAATCCATGTTTCTCATTTCACAAAACCAACCATTAAACTTAATAACAAATAAATTAAAGGCTAGGGTTTGAATTTTATACCTTCCTTGGTAGGTTTTAAGTTGCTAGGAAGCCTTAGGGAGCCTTAATCTAACTTCCTATAAGCTTGATCTTTCCAAAGAAATCAAGAACATAAAGTTAGGTTTTGAAGTTTCTAAAAGTCCGATTTACAGAACTGTAAAAAATGAGGGTCTTACCATGCTTATTTGGACGAGACAGGTGAACAAGAGTTGTAGGACATCTCAATACCTTTCCAACGAGCTATATAACACAACATTTGAGTGAGTATTGAATGAGATATGGCAGTTTGAAGTTGCTGGTATTGTTTTGGCCGAGACCTTTTGTTCTTGGAAGCAAAAGTCAACTTCTAATTTTTGTGTTTTATGATATTTGCTTGGTTGCTTGTCCTTTTTATCTTGGCAAATTTTTTAGCTTTTTACCATGGTAAATTTTACATGGCCCAAAATCAACCAACAAAACAAAACCCCTTATCATGCTTATGTCATCCTGCCTGTGTCATCTATTTTCCACATGTCTTTGTCTTATGGTTTGATGATGTCATAATACCTTGGATTCTTGTACAAGCTTATCTCTTGGTTGCGTATTTATTTTACGGTTCGCATAAATTTCGTTCTCGTTCGTCGTTTGAGGGATCATATCTGGGATCTTATTACTTGGGTTCCCCTAAACCTTTCTCAATATTTTATATTCCTTTTATGATCGTCTCTTATAATCCTTGAATTTAAATCCTTTTAGTCATGTTACCTTATACTCAATTCTTTCGGTATCTGGTGGATTTTCGGGAAAAATCAAAGTGTTCGAATTTTGATTCTGACAATCTTTACATACACTCATTTACTTTATGGAATACTAATACGATCTTAGGATTTCCATAACAGTACTATTTTAATCAACCATTTCTTTTCTTTTCTTGTATTTGTTTCCTCCATTTTAATCAACCATTCAGCTAGAACTGATCTACATGCCCTTGTAGCAGTATCCTTGTCCTTCAATAAACTTATCACTCTCTTAATTTCTGTTGGAGACAAAGAATCCATTAAGCCATTGCCGAGAAAAGTGAAGGTCTCATCTTCAAAATAAATTCTAACTTCTCTCAAGGATACAACCCAAACTCTAACAATTTCCTCAACTAGATGTTGGAAATAGTCTTCATCTGAGGTGCACCGATTTAGAGGTAGAAAGTCAGACTCTTTAAAGCAATTCCAGATGGCCCTTTTAGTGACTCCTTCTTTCTTTGTAGACTTGACTTTCTTAGATTTTCTCCCAACAGATTTGTGCTTAAATTTTAGTAAAGGTTTGGCTAAAGTTAGGGTTTTTCTTGAGAATAGTTTGGCTTGAGGTGATTGGAATTTTTAGGAAGGAGTTGGCTGTTTGTTTGTACAGAAACTTTGGCTTTGAGGTTTGAGGTGGTTTGATGTTTGAGATAGTTGATGTTTTAGGTTGAGATGAGGTTTGAGCTAGTATTGTTTGGATTTTTAGGGTTTGATTTGGTTCTGAGCCATCATGAAGCTTTTTACTTCTCCTCTCACTTCTTCTTTTCTTTTCATCATCTTTCTTGTCATCCTTCTTCTTCTTCTCTCCACTCTTGCTGCCAGATTGCTTACTGGATTGACTTGGATTTGAGCCAGAAGGATATTGATCATCTTTCTTATGCTGATCATCATCCAAATCATCCTTGTTGATCTGTGTTTTGGGCAAGTTGACTTCTATATCATCCAGATATCTCCTCAGTAGCTTTATCATTTCCATATCATCATTGTTCTTGTTCTTCTTGGTTTTTAAACCAGTTCCAAGGATCATGATAAGCTTCTTGTTACTCATGACACACTGTTTGGGGATATTAAAATGTTTTAATTGTTTGGTATTTGGACAGATGTATGTTATACCCTTGCTTGACTGTAGATATGCTTCAGGAAAGGTAGTCACTTGAGCATCTCTCAAATCAGTTAATAGCATGGTATCTTCACGAGTTACAACTTTAACTTTGCTGATGAAGATATCTAACTCAGATGCCCTCCTTGAGACAAGGTAATTGAGGGACACCTGCATACATCTGTCTGTCCCTGAGTCATTTGCATTGATCACTATTCTCTTTTGTAAAAAGTTGTCCTGATTGACCATGATCACTCTTATAAAATTAATTGTCTTGTCCAGGGCCTTTTTGTATGTGAAGTGATTGTTGTTGAGAGAAGCTTTTAAGGCTTTGAGTAGTTCATCAAACTCTCTGCTTAGACTAGGTCCTTCAGCAGCCCTAATGTAACACCCCCAGATCCGGGGTCGGGGATCCGGGTCGTCACGGTCTTTCTTTCCACAATATCACTTCACTTAATTAATAATAAATAACCTCATGCTGTGACCCCATACTAACACACACCACAACCCGTTATCGTCTCAGAGATGAAATTGAAATAAGTACAAGTCTTTGAATCCACCATTTAAAAGTTATTACAACCCAAAATGATTACTTGATAAATTTACAGTTAATTGCCATTATCTGCCACAAGTTATAATTATACATAATTTGATTCTCAAAAGTAGATGGTCTGAACTACAATGGATCTTCCTCTGCAGCTATAGCAGCTACAACATCAACGGGAAGACGCGGGACGCTTCCCATGCGCTTGTGCTGGGTCTGCTGGAGTCTGGCCATCTCTCCTAACTGTTGTTGTGTGATGAAAAAATAAAGCAAGAGTGAGCCTTACAGCTCGCAAGATAATACATAGTGATAACAATAATATAAGTATCTAAATAGATACTTAATAGAATCTCTATCATGTGTAAGATAATTACTTACTAGATATAAGTAAAAACAAGGAATGAAGTTACCAATACTTCACCACACTTATATCATTTATAAAGCTACTTGAACTACCACCGTTCAAAGTATTATAAGTTTTAAGAAAAACATTCCATAGATGAGACCACAAGTTAAGACTTGAATAGATTCAATCTTTGAAATATTATTGAATGAAATAAAGTTACGAGATACTTTATTTAGTCCCGATATATATATATATATATCCACATATATATCTCTTAAACATTTCCTGGAACCTCTGTTATGTAAAGTATGACAGAGTTTGAAACATCCAATGAATTTTGGAAAGGAAAAGAATTTTGGCATAAACCAGATATCTTGCTGATCAGGCAAAGATACCAATAAGTAACCTTTTCTACTAGTAGATGGATGAATCCCCCACCGGTCATCACCCTGGCCACATAAGGACCTTGTGCTGGACCGCCACCCGGCCTCTTACGCGTTGATGGACTGCCACCCAGCCACTTACACTTTGATAGACCGTACCCCAGGCCTGTCGCTTATGCCGACTCAATTAGATGGGCTTACTTACCGAACATTGGGCAAGTAATCAATTCATTTATCAAAACTGCAACCTCGTTGCGAATATAAAATACACCACAGAGCCGGATTCCCCAGGTTTTGAGCGAGTATTTAAATCCCCTTAAAAAGGAAGATCTTAAATATAAAAATGAGTTTTGGGATCCGCTCTGACTTTAAAAATCATTTTGAAGACTCGAAAACACTTTATAGAGTGTTTGGAGTAAAGCTGATTTAATGAAGTAAATCAGTCCCCAGAATATTTAGAAAATGACTGAATATTATTATTTAAATAATATTCCCATAAAGAATAATCTTTATAAAAATAATTGAAGTAGAAGTATTAAAACTTCTACTTGAAACGAGTATTAAATAACCAAAGATATACTTATATGAAAGTACTATCTTTATTTGAATAATCGAAAATAAGTTTGATTATTGACACCTTATTCTTTAATAAAATAAAGAATATATCTCAGCAAATAATTGGAGTCATAGATACTCAAATGAATATTCAAATAATATTCATTAAATAATAAAAACTGAGTCATAAGCCCTCGAATGAATATTCAAATAATATTCAATAAATAATATGAAAGAGTCATAAGCCCTCGAATGAATATTCAAATAATATTCAATAAATAATATGAAAGAGTCATAAGCCCTCGAATGAATATTCAAATAATATTCAGATAATTAAAATAAAAGGAGTCATAAGTCCTCGAATGAATATTCAAAATAATATTCAATAATAAAATAAAGTTAAAGTTATCGAATAAACCTTATTCGATTAATAGTTTGGAAAACTATAACCATATATATATATATATATATATATCCATATCCATATATACAAAATCTACTCGGGATCCTCGACTCCCGGTTTTAGAAAATATTTTCACCTTGGGTCCCTATACTAAGGGTATATGCAAGTTACCGCTATCCTCTAGCATAGGTATTATCAACTGAACCAACAGATATATATGGCAAGAATACGAAACAGGCATGCATATATATACCATATCAGCATGCTTCAATATATCGCAACATTTGCTAATTAACCAACATGCATCTATCGCAAGATAATGCATATACATATATACATCACAACAACAGTATAACGGGTAGAAAACTTGCCTGAGCGACTTGGGGTGAAAAAAGGCTCGGGACGAGTCTGGTAACCTATAAACAATAAGTAAGTTGGAATTAAACCAAAGTCACTTATAAATCTATACTTTAACTAACTTAGACTCTAACGCTTGTTTTGCGCTCACTGATTTGCTTAAGTCACCCGGGTACCCTCGGCTCCACCATTTTTAATAATTTAACCTTTACGAGTTTTAAAGCGATTCCTTCGCGAGTGTCTTACCAACTGCCTAACACACTTAACATAAATGTTTCATACATTAATTAACCCTTTATGGTCTTTAACCTATGTTTCAAAGTAAGGCGAGGGGAAAAGTTTCGTTCGCGAAACGCCGTTACTTGAAATGGTCGTTTCTCCTAAACCGTGCATCGGAATCGAACGAACTATATATCAAAACAAAGCTCGTAACATGAGCTATCTAAACATGGAAGTGGTCATAATCTAGCAGGGGGTTCTCGGGTCCTAATGCTATGCACAAAAACAGTCCAAAGAAAATCGGACGTTACGACGGCTATATTTACGCGATTTCCCAAATTTAAACCAATTCCAACAACCACAATTTCAATTCCAATTCACAACCCAATTAAACCTCCATCTAAACTACATTACAACAGTCCCAAATCAACTCAATATTACCAATTTATTCATCTAAACCAAGTCAAAAAAATGTGACTAAGAACTTCAAATCTAACAAGCATCACTCCTAACTCCAAAATCAACAAAACCACTTACTAAACAAAGCTCTATCATGAGTACACACTCATTACACTAACCCATCATCTAACATTATGAAATCCAAACCAACAAAACTTAATACTAAGGGTTTGAGAAGTTATACCTTCCTTGGAGAGTGGAGAATCAAGAGAATGGCTTGGAATCACCCTTAAAGTCCTTATCCAAGCTTAATCTAAACAAAACTTCAAGAACACAAATTTTAGTTCTTGAAAAACACTATTCACCATCTTCTTTCATGATTTATAGAAAAAGATTGGCTTGGAATTAGAAGCTTAAACTTATAGGAAGTATGTAACTATCCATGGGGAAGCTTAGATAATTACCTTGCTAAATAGTAAGTGGAGGAGCTTGGACTTTCATTTTTTAAGAAAAGCACCCGAGAGCATGAAGAAGAAGAAGAGAGATTTTTGTGTTTTGGCTTGATTTGCTTTTGGTTGGTTGATTTTTGTTGTTTGCTTTAGTGAATTACCTAGTTGCCCTTGGTTTTGTGTGGTTAAAAAGTCACCACATCTCCTTCCTTCCCATGTCATGCTTGTGTCATCCTCATGATGTCATCCTCCCCTCCTTGTCCTCTTCTCATTGGTTGGGTGACATCATCCTCTCTAATCCCTTTGATTAACTTCCTAATTGTTTGCCTAATGACCGCTGATCTGTTATACGGTTCGCTTAACTTTCGTTTTCGTTTATCGTTTGAGGGATCATACCCGGGATCTTATTACTTAGGTTCCCTTAACCTTTCTCAATATATTGTATTCCTTCTATGATCCTCTCTTATAATCCTTTAATTTAAATCCTTTTTATCCTGTTACCTTTTTCTCAATTCTTTCCGTATCTAGTGGAGTTCCGGGAAAAATCCAAGTGTTCGGAAATTGGATTCTGACGATCTTTACATACACTTATATACCACATAGAGTACTAATAATATCCCATAAGATCAATAACAGAACCCCTACATAGTGTGGCATGAAAAGTTTTCTCATTCAACAAAAACACTATTCATAAGGGTTTCAAAAATTTCCCAAAAATTGGGGTTATTACAGTCCCCCCTCAAAAGGATTCCGTCCCGGAATCAGATAGAAAATGAATAGGGATACTCTCTTAGCATTGTACTTTCTAACTCTCGAGTAAATTTTCCCACATTGTGGTTCTACCATCAAACTCTTACTAGTTTGATAACCCTTCTCCTAAGCACTCGTTCCCTTTTACTCTATATCCTTCCTGGTTGCTCCGTATAGGTTATGTCTGGTTGCATGTCTATGCGCTCATATGCCTCTATTTATCTGGCATCTGAATTACACTTCCTTAACATTGATACGTGAAACACGTTACGACCTGCTACATGTTCGGGGTTAGGGTTAGCTCATATGCTAACTTCCCAAACGTCTTAATATATCCAAGGGTCCAACAAATTGTAGACTTAGCTTTCCTTTCTTTCCGAACCACATCAATCCTTTCCAAGGGATACCTATAACATTACTAGGTCCCCTATTTCATACTCTTTGTCCTTTTTGAGTCAAATTAGCATACCTCTTATGTCCATCTTGGGTTACTACCATCCGTCCTCTGATTAGATCTATCATATCCTTGGTCCTTTAGACCACTGCTGGTCCGAGCATCTTGCGCTCTACAACTTCATCCTAACATAAGGGAGATCGATATTGTCTTCCCTCAAGGATCTCATAAGGCGATATCTCAATACTGACATATGATCTATTGTCGTAAGAAAACTCAATCCGTGTTAAGTGATCATTCCAATTTTTTTCAAGTCTATTGCACAGACTCTCATTATAGTTTTTAGCATTAGAGCTTCTGCTTCTCAATACCCATTCTTTTCGAGTTCGTAATCGCTACTACCTTCCATTCCTAATATTATACTGGTTATACTTTTGCTCGTTAGCGTTCTATAACCTTTTAATAACCACGTCAACCTTAGTATCACGAATGTGTTTCCATTCCGAATACTACCACAACTTTATTACTACTTTTTCAGCTGTTTCTATTTCCCAAAGTTTGATTAATCATATAGAAGTAAAGGAATTTGTTGAGAGATCACTATGATCATGAACACTTGTTATATCGCATAGTTAGTACAGAAGGTGGCCAGCCTTTAGTACTTGACAAGCAATTAAACAATAGCTGGTATCCTACTCGGCTTCTATCACACAGATAGATAGTCATTCGGCAATACCTCCCCTTCTGGAAGGGTTGTTCTTCTCAGCTTACATGAAATGAAAAGAAGAGAAAAGAACGAACTGAAGAGAATTGTATATTCATAAAAAAAAAATTTATTGCCATAAAATATCTGGCTTGGAATCTACCTCTGAACTATAGAGGTTTGTCATAGAAGAACAAAACATATATGTATTTATATCAACATCAAGCATTATAGCATCGCATTTCACGTGCCTAAATATTTTCGCTATCCCGTCCATCATTCTATGGACCCTTGCTCTTCCTCGAGCTTATACACAATCACCTTTGAAACTCCCTCGACATCGAAAATCGAATCTGGGATCTCATTCTATATATCACCGTTACTAGGATTTTATGCTCGCACCGCAACCTTCCTCGTATAATAATACGACTCTCTATTGATAAGAAAGAATAATAATTCACTAGGTAGATACTCTACTTAATTAGTCTATCAATGATAACTTATACACTACCACGACCCGATTAGTGGTACTCAATCTCAACACCCATTCCAATACAACTCTCACGGTTGTAATCAGCTCATTACTCGCAGAATCATTGCTGCCTTACTATGGTCCACCACTGACCTACTATCGTCATTCACTTTTCCATAAAATCTTAATATCTAACCATACGGAGTCCATACATCTCGTATCTAATTCTCCTAAGGAGTTAACATAACCACCAATCACAATTCATGAAGAACACTCCAAACTCTGACGTACTTTCATGACATGAAGTAGATAAAATTGCAGAAGAGTTTCAATCAAAGCAACGATAGCAGGTTAATACCATTCTTAATCATATGCCTTAAATAGAAGACTTAACTCAAAGGTTCGTCTAGTCCTTTTTGAAACATGGTCCTGGCTTATCTCAAGATAGGACCTCCTAAGATAGATAGCCCGTTCATGGCGATTACACGAATTAAACCTTTACCAATTACTATTACGGTTGGGTATTGCACAGTCATCAGAAGGAATGACAATCTTCCAACCCAAAATACAACCATCACAGCTTTAACCATCATCACTGTATTCCTTTGGCACAAGCGCCTACAATTTTCCTTTTACCGTTAAAGTGTCGGCCACCTCTTTGGCCTTTCCTGATAGTAATAGTTCCTTACAGTCAATGTCTTTTAACCACCTTCAACTAAATTTTCTACCTCATTTCAATCACAGCTTATGTGAAGATGTTTTCCTTAAAATCTGATAAGTAAAAAAAAAAAATATCACCATTTTTTTCCATAAGTTATTGCCTCAATCTTTAGAGGTTAATCACTGTCACGACTGACTCTCAATCATACTTAGAACATCTTTTATCTTAGGTCCTAATTGCCCTGAACAATTTCGACCTTTACTGGTTCGATCCATACTTTCTCGTGGTTTAACACGTGCCCCACTTGGCATCATTATAATTATGTCATATTTCCTTTATCAACATTTTTATTCTTGAGAATTTCGAATATTTCCTTTCTCCTTGTAAAACCTCTAAGGTTATCGTTCAATCGTTCCTCCTGTATTCCCTATATACAGGGCATATCAAAATACCATTTACTAATACTAGAACCATTGTCTATATACTTCTGAAAAATTTCTCCACTGATCCTTAAAGGTTATTATTACCTTAATCCTTTCCAATTCATACTGTCAAAACTCATACTGTCCCTATTAAGGGTGACATGCCAACCTTTATGCAGTCCCCTAGGATTCATTTTAAGCTACCAATGTTCTATCCTTAATTCCACCTTTAAAAGGTACCTGCATCCTTCCATGAATAAATCAAGTCATATTTCCTTGATAGATTATCATATTCATCATTCCCACCTCGATAGTCTATACCTAACTTCATAATAGCATCCTTATTCAAATTGAGGTCAATCCATATGGCCTCCAAAAGATAACAATGGTCATCCACTTTTCTTTCCTGATTTGGTAATGATAACATGGATGTTCTGGAAGATATTGGTCATGTTCAACGTGAACTTCTTCTTAATAATTCCTTATTTACTTTTGTTGTTTATCTCAACAGTCACCTCAATGTTGGGATACCTCTCATACCTGGCGTCTCCCTTTCTTAGTATCGAGCCACCGGTCTTACATTTTACATTATTGAAGGTCACTTCCTTCATCCAAATTTTCCTACTTTCTTACTTTCTTGTCTCCTTAGTCTATCCGCGTCTTATTATTTATCCTTCGAACTATCTAAAGGTTTCCTTGAATCCTCCCAACTTAAAGGGGATAAAATGTACATAACTCGTATGCCTTCAACCATCAACTTTAACTCATGGTGAATCACCCTCATCCTGACGATTACATACTTTTCTATGTCTATTGCTACGAGTCTTTAGGGTTTCCTCATACCCAACTCCCTTATCATACCTCAAACTCTATTGCCTTTATATTCCTTTCCACTTCAGTTTCTTTTTATTTTCCTTTCTCTTATCATTATTTCATGAACTAACACAACATAAGTATTGATTCCAAACATCCCGTCATTCTGGATTCGTGTCCTCAGAACGAATCTTGATAACTTTTACAACTTAGATTCATAATTCATCATACTCATCCACTTTTGTTCTAGCTCCAAAGCTTTTACACTATCTCCTTATCTTTGGGAATTACTTTCCCGAAAACAATTGACTGAACTTAAATCAGTTTATTCTAACCTCTAGCTCCGTGCCTTTCTTGGTCTTTCACCAGCGGGTGGTCTCTCTCTTAGGAGGGTAAGTGACAAAAACAGTCTTTTGTGATTCGTCAATCATTTAGAATCTCAAATAATTCCTCTATTTCCTTTAGCCAGGCTCTTGCCTCGGCTGGGTCAGCTTGTTCCATGGAACTCTGAGAGCTTAGCGACTTAAAGGTCCTGAAAGAATTTCTCACCGCACTGTCTCCTCAGGGTGGTGGTTGGGGATAATAGTCTAAGTTCTTTTTAGACAGGTCCATGAATTGCCGTATAGGAGTACCGTCTCGGGTCTCCTTTCCTTACTCGACTTTCTGTTTCCTTAGTATGAAATGTTTCATCCTACTCCCCATAATTGGGGTCATCTTTTAATTTAAAATCCTCATTTTCCACTCCATTATGTCATGGGTTCCTTCTATCTTGATGGCGACCTCCCTGACTATCACGTTCAGGGTTTGCTCTAAATCTTATTCCTCAAACTATGGCTCTCATCTAAGTTCTCATCCTTACGCTCTTGAACTTTCGAAACCCAAATTCTATAGGAATACCTCATTATTCCCTTATCATCTTTCTCGATATTAATCTTTTATCTAATTGTTGGCTCTCTGCCTTCATTCATAACTTTTTCTGGCACAATATGATCTTTTCCAATAATTCGGGCTGTATTGCAATCTCAAACAGCTTTTCGGTACCGGCTCCGGTTACCTTCACTTCTATTTCCATTTTCTCAAAATCCCTTATAAACTCTCCAAAAGACATTATCATCTTGAGTCTCTCCTTTTTACTAAGGGCATCAGCCACCATATTGGCTTTCCCCGAATGATAAAGAATCTCCCAATCATTATTCTTGATTAGCTCTAACTGCCTCCTCTGGCATATATTGAGCTCTTTCTACGTGAAAATGTACTAGAGCACTTATGGCTTAGGTAATTCTCGCACTTCTCTCCATACAAGTAGTGCCTCTAATCTTTAGGGTAAAACTATTGCCACGAGCCTAAGCTCATGGGCGGGGATATCGAATTTCATATTACCTTAATTATCTTGACATGTACGCGATTACCTTACCGTGCTGCATAAGCACGCACCCTAAGCCCTTGTGCGAAGCGTTACTACACTTCACAAAATCTCCTTTTCCATCCGGCAACGCCAGCATAGGGGCCATCACCAACCTCTGCTTCAGTTCTTGAAAGCTGTTCTCGCATTTCTCTGTCCATTCGAACTTCTCAGTCTTACGAGTAAGCCGCGTTAAAGGGGTTACTATCTTTATAAACTTGAACGAACCTCCGGTAGTGACCGGCCAATCCTACCTCTGGTAGTCGACCTAACCATGGTCATCAATTCATCAGTGGTCCTTTATCCAATCTTGTCAGGATCCTCCATGGGATCCTCCTCAACAACTATCCCTTCTAGGACAACATCTTCAACCGCTACATCCCCAATATCAACATCATCCGGTCCTGCATTAGGACACTCTATCGGATCCACAATCCGATCTCCAATTAGTAATAAAACATCATCGCGCTGTTGCTCCTCAACCTCAGGGTTCGGAGTCCCGCTACCATATACGATAACGAACTACGCTCCTATCACGATATTTATAAGGGTTCCCATAAGGGTTTTAACTGTCAGTACTACGTTAGGTAGCCTGACTATGAACTTGGCAAGAGTTCTTATTATCTTTGTGAACTTATTATCTTAACGTCCCATCATCTCTGAGGTTTATAACGCTTAGCTCTGATACCATTTCTGTAACACTCCCAGATCCGGGGTCGGGGATCCGGGTCGTCACGGTCTTTCTTTCCACAATATCACTTTACTTAATTAATAATAAATAACCTCATGCTGTGACCCCATACTAACACACACCACAACCCGTTATAGTCTCAGAGATGAAATTTAAATAAGTACAAGTCTTTGAATCCACCATTTAAAAGTTATTACAACCCAAAATGATTACTTGATAAATTTATAGTTAATTGCCATTATCTGCCACAAGTTATAATTATACATAATTTGATTCTCAAAAGTAGATGGTCTGAACTACAATGGATCTTCCTCTGCAGCTATAGCAGCTACAACATCAATGGGAAGACGCGGGACGCTTCCCACGTGCTTGCGCTGGGTCTGCTGGAGTCTGGCCATCTCTCCTAACTGTTGTTGTGTGATGAAGAAATAAAGCAAGAGTGAGCCTTACAGCTCGCAAGATAATACATAGTGATAACAATAATATAAGTATCTAAATGGATACTTAATAGAATCTCTATCATGTGTAAGATAATTACTTACTAGATATAAGTAAAAACAAGGAATGAAGTTACCAATACTTCACCACACTTATATCATTTATAAAGCTACTTGAACTACCACTGTTCAAAGTATTATAAGTTTTAAGAAAAACATCCCATAGATGAGACCACAAGTTAAGACTTGAATAGATTCAATCTTTGAAATATTATTGAATGAAATAAAGTTACGAGATACTTTATTTAGTCCCGATATATATATATCCACATATATATCTCTTAAACATTTCCTGGAACCTCTGTTATGTAAAGTATGACAGAGTTTGAAACATCCAATGAATTTTGGAAAGGAAAAGAATTTTGGCATAAACCAGATATCTTGCTGATCAGGCAAAGATACCAATAAGTAACCTTTTCTACTAGTAGATGGATGAATCCCCCACCGGTCATCACCCTGGCCACATAAGGACCTTGTGCTGGACCGTCACCCGGCCTCTTACGCGTTGATGGACTGCCACCCAGCCACTTACACTTTGATAGACCGTACCCCGGCCTGTCGCTTATGCCGACTCAATTAGATGGGCTTACTTCCCGAACATTGGGCAAGTAATCAATTCATTTATCAAAACTGCAACCTCGTTGCGAATATAAAATACACCACAGAGCCGGATGCCCGAGGTTTTGAGCGAGTATTTAAATCCCCTTAAAAAGGAAGATCTTAAATATAAAAATGAGTTTTGGGATCCGCTCTGACTTTAAAAATCATTTTGAAGACTCGAAAACACTTTATAGAGTGTTTGGAGTAAAGCTGATTTAATGAAGTAAATCAGTCCCCAGAATATTTAGAAAATGACTGAATATTATTATTTAAATAATATTCCCATAAAGATTAATCTTTATAAAAATAATTGAAGTAGAAGTATTAAAACTTCTACTTGAAACGAGTATTAAATAACCAAAGATATACTTATATGAAAGTACTATCTTTATTTGAATAATCGAAAATAAGTTTGATTATTGACACCTTATTCTTTAATAAAATAAAGAATATATCTCAGCAAATAATCGGAGTCATAGATACTCAAATGAATATTCAAATAATATTCATTAAATAATATAAACTGAGTCATAAGCCCTCGAATGAATATTCAAATAATATTCAATACATAATATGAAAGAGTCATAAGCCCTCGAATGAATATTCAAATAATATTCAATAAATAATATGAAAGAGTCATAAGCCCTCGAATGAATATTCAAATAATATTCAGATAATTAAAATAAAAGGAGTCATAAGTCCTCGAATGAATATTCAAAATAATATTCAATAATAAAATAAAGTTAAAGTTATCGAATAAACCTTATTCGATTAATAGTTTGGAAAACTATAACCATATATATATATATAAATATATATTTATATCCATATCCATATATACAAAATCTACTCGGGATCCTCGACTCCCGGTTTTAGAAAATATTTTCACCTTGGGTCCCTATACTAAGGGTATATGCAAGTTACCGCTATCCTCTAGCATAGGTATTATCAACTGAACCAACAGATATATATGGCAAGAATACGAAACAGGCATGCATATATATACCATATCAGCATGCTTCAATATATCGCAACATTTGCTAATTAACCAACATGCATCTATCGCAAGATAATGCATATACATATATACATCACAACAACAGTATAACGGGTAGAAAACTTGCCTGAGCGACTTGGGGTGAAAAAAGGCTCGGGACGAGTCTGGTAACATATAAACAACAAGTAAGTTGGAATTAAACAAAGTCACTTGTAAATCTATACTTTAACTAACTTAGACTCTAACGCTTGTTTTGCGCTCACTGATTTGCTTAAGTCAACCGGGTACCCTCGGCTCCACCATTTTTAATAATTTAACCTTTACGAGTTTTAAAGCGATTCCTTCGCGAGTGTCTTACCAACTGCCTAACACACTTACCATAAATGTTTCATACATTAATTAACCCTTTATGGTCTTTAACCTATGTTTCAAAGTAAGGCGAGGGGAAAAGTTTCGTTCGCGAAACGCCGTTACTTGAAATGGTCGTTTCTCCTAAACCGTGCATCGGAATCGAACGAACTATATATCAAAACGAAGCTCGTAACATGAGCTATCTAAACATGGCCGTGGTCATAATCTAGCAGGGGGTTCTCGGGTCCTAATGCTATGCACAAAAACAGTCCAAAGAAAATCGGACGTTACGACGGCTATGTTTACGCGATTTTCCAAATTTAAACCAATTCCAACAACCACAATTTCAATTCCAATTCACAACCCAATCAAACCTCCATCTAAACTACATTACAACAGTCCCAAATCAACTCAATATTACCAATTTATTCATCTAAACCAAGTCAAAAAAAATGTGACTAAGAACTTCAAATCTAACAAGCATCACTCCTAACTCCAAAATCAACAAAACCACCTACTAAACAAAGCTCTATCATGAGTACACACTCATTACACTAACCCATCATCTAACATTATGAAATCCAAACCAACAAAACTTAATACTAAGGGTTTGAGAAGTTATACCTTCCTTGGAGAGTGGAGAATCAAGAGAATGGCTTGGAATCACCCTTAAAGTCCTTATCCAAGCTTAATCTAAACAAAACTTCAAGAACACAAATTTTAGTTCTTGAAAAACACTATTCACCATCTTCTTTCATGATTTATAGAAAAAGATTGGCTTGGAATTAGAAGCTTAAACTTATAGGAAGTATGTAACTATCCATGGGGAAGCTTAGATAATTACCTTGCTAAATAGTAAGTGGAGGAGCTTGGACTTTCATTTTTTAAGAAAAGCACCCGAGAGCATGAAGAAGAAGAAGAGAGATTTTTGTGTTTTGGCTTGATTTGCTTTTGGTTGGTTGATTTTTGTTGTTTGCTTTAGTGAATTACCTAGTTGCCCTTGGTTTTGTGTGGTTAAAAAGTCACCACATCTCCTTCCTTCCCATGTCATGCTTGTGTCATCCTCATGATGTCATCCTCCCCTCCTTGTCCTCTTCTCATTGGTTGGGTGACATCATCCTCTCTAATCCCTTTGATTAACTTCCTAATTGTTTGCCTAATGACCGCTGATCTGTTATACGGTTCGCTTAACTTTCGTTTTCGTTTATCGTTTGAGGGATCATACCCGGGATCTTATTACTTAGGTTCCCTTAACCTTTCTCAATATATTGTATTCCTTCTATGATCCTCTCTTATAATCCTTTAATTTAAATCCTTTTTATCTTGTTACCTTTTTCTCAATTCTTTCCGTATCTAGTGGAGTTCCGGGAAAAATCCAAGTTTTCGGAAATTGGATTCTGACGATCTTTACATACACTTATATACCACATAGAGTACTAATAATATCCCATAAGATCAATAACAGAACCCCTACATAGTGTGGCATGAAAAGTTTTCTCATTCAGCAAAAACACTATTCATAAGGGTTTCAAAAATTTCCCAAAAATTGGGGTTATTACACCTAATAAGTCTCTCTATGTCAATATCAACTTCTTTAGACAATTTCTTTTCAGCACCCTAGACTTGTTGTTGAGATGACCTTGATTGTTCCAATCTAGCCTCTATCTCCCCCTTAGTCTTATTGACAGGTATGAGGAGGGGAGTAGGAATTTCAGGCCTTACTTATTCAGGTAGAGAAGGTAGTGGTATGTTGAGTTTGGCCATGATGGCTCCCAAAGCTATAGAATTTTGAAGATTATATGAGAGTCCACCAGGGTTTGGATATCTATTTGTTGGCTCTTAACAAGAGATGTCAAGGCCTGAACTTGTGCAGTGAAAGAAGAGTTGGAGTCTTGCAATGCAGTGACTTGACCTTATAGAGATTGAATCTGTAAATTTGTTGATGTAGATGCAGGTTGATGGGAGCTTGATGTAGAGACAACAGTAGAGGACTCAAATATATCTTGCACAAATTTCTGAATTTCATCCATGACCAAGGAAGAAGGAGTGTATCTTGCAGTGTGCATCTGATCTAGTTTCAACCTTGTGTCATTAGAGTTAGTGATATGATTTTGAACTTGCTTGTGTAAGGCAACAAAGGAGTCCTTGAGTTGTGTCATGCCTTTATCTACCCCACTGAGATCACATCTGGAATTTGGTCTGAGAAGTGTTTGAATTGATTTTTGATCTCAGTTTGAGAGGGAATGAGTTCATCCATCTTTTCCCTCACCGTCTTTCTGGACCTGTCTTCATGACCAGTCAATTTGACTTCAAGAGCTTTACCAAAAAGGTGAAAAGCCTTGAGTTGAGCTTTATGCACTTCTGTGATTGCATCATATACTTCTTGTGGAGTCAAGGCCTTTGCATTGCTTCCAAGGATAGTAACATACTCTTCCCTGAATCTGGCCAAGACTTGATCCATTTCCAACACAAAGTCATCAGATAGGCATGCATCCACATTTCCATCTTGCTCTGCATCATTTACAATTTTCTCTTTTTGCTTCTCAACTTCTTCATTTTATATAAGCATGATAGCTTGATAATCTTGATTGCTCATGTTGGAAGTCAGAAGATGCTGAGAGGTGTTGGCCAGTCCAGAAATCTGCTCCACTAGTAGATCATCTACATAAGTTGGTTAAGAGCCAGATTCTTGCAGCCACTGAGAGAGAATATGAGGTTGTGGGGAGGATGGTTCAGAAACACCTGTGACTGAAGTCACAGTTTGACTCACAGATTGCTCTGTGGTTTTGACAGTGTGTTGTCCTCCACTTATAGTGGGAACCTCCAATTGAATTGGAGGTCCAATTGAATTGGAGGTCCAATTGAATTGGAGGGGATTTGACTGGATTACTATCATGTACATCAGCCTCAAACCCTTGTGTGTCTTGTAACACACTGACACTTGAATGTGCTATATTTGCCTCCTCTATGACAGGATCATGGGCAATTGTACTTCTAGCTTCAACTGCCAAGGTAATTTCTGCTAGAGTTGTGAGGGGAGTTGTCCCTTCATGACAAACCTCCAATTGAATTGAAGAGGATTTAGATAGCTCCCCCTCAGGAGTACTACCCTCAAACCTTTCAGTCTGTAAAGACTTTTTTGCATATGAAGGTGCATTAGAAGTACCCATGGGGTCTTTAGTAACAACTGATGAATCCCCCATATTTTTTATGGTGTCATCAAGGTCTACCCCAGCATGTAGCCTCTCACCATCTAAATGGAGTGTCTGGGTGGTGAGCAAAGCTTCTTGAGCTAAGTCACTTGATTTTTGTTGCACTTGAGAAGTGGATTCAAGTGGAATTGGAATAGAAGAAATTTGAGTCATAAGAGTTTGGTGCTCAGTTGTGAGTGTTGGCAGCTCCCCCTGAATGAATGAGGGAGCTTCAAGAGATGTATCCTCACAGTGTGTGCCTTCCTTGTTTCTCCTACCATACACTTGAATTACTTCTCGTGCAGGCTGTGCAGACTCACTACTGGTTCTTTTTACAACTGCATCCTGTTGGGAGGATGTAGAGGTGGCTAGAGTAGTCAGCTCAGTTTGTTTACTCCTTTTGGATCTCTTGACCAAGGGTGACTCTTTCTCAGCTATGTCCTCACCACTCTCAGTTACTACAGTTAAGGTTGCCCACTTTATCTTCTTTTTACTTACCTCATCCTTTTGAGAAGATGAGGTGGTTGGTTACCTAGCTTCTAAGGGTTTTGAAAAAATGGTTGCAGCTTGGGAAGATCCATATGGGTGTTCCTATGTTTGTACTTCCATAGGTTCAAGAATCATAGCTGTGCTAGATTGATTACCAATACTTCTCATGTCTGGCATAGAATAAGTATAAGTATTAAATCTTTCAATCATGAAATGTGTTAATTTAAGACTTACTGGAACCTTATTCTTAGTAAGAAGTGATCCAAATAGAATTTTGGATACTTGCTTACAATTGCCAGTTAGTGTTCTATTCACACCTTCGAGCAAGTATATGTCATTCACCTTATAATTTAAAGCTGATATAATAAATCTAGGCAGAAAGATCTTCTTACCTCTTGATTCCAATGGCATAGTCAACCTGGTGCTTAGCTCCTCCAATATGTAATGTCCTACATTTATCTGTTTGTTGTGAGTCATGGAGTAGACCAACTTCTGGACAACACTGGATATGTTGTCAAATCCTGACTTTCTGCAAGTAAATGCCCTTATCACAGAGTCAAATAGGAATGACCATTCCCTCCTCAGATACTTCTTGTTCATGCTGGCCAAATTAATCCTCTCAAGATAATTTATGAAGTCCATGAACTCATGCAGTTCATCCTGAGTTGGAGCCTCCACCAGATTATCAGTGGGAATGCCCAAAGCCTTGTTGACATCATCCTCAAGAATCTCCACTTGTTGTCCCTTAACTGTGCAGTTTATCACTATTGCTACAGCTTGATTTTCATGCAAAATTGTCCTGGTTGTTGCTGTGTTCTGGAAATCACCTAGCACATCTAAATACAGCACAAGATTAGCAGTTAGAGCACCTACAAAGTAGGTTTTAGAAAGGAACTTAACATAGCACTGAAAAACTTCAGGTGGTTGATTTGCATCTAGAAATGCAAGAAAGTTGGTTTCCTTAGGGAGAAAGGGTACAAGATTATTAGCTGCCATTGATATGAGTATGAATTTTAGTGGGTAAAAGAGATTTGTGAGAAAGAAGGAAAAACTAGAGAGATATCGGTTTTGGATTGAAAGCTAGGTCACTTTAGATCTCGAAAGTTGTAAGTAAGTGTATGTAGCAAGAAGTCTGGATATTTATAGTAAAAGCAAATGACTTGTTGAGAAATCAAAAATGGATATTTTGAATTGGCCTATCGAGAAGTCATTTTTAAGAATTGAAATACATATCGAGAAGTCATTTTAAATTACTCTTATAGAGAACTGAAAATTGACTTATCGAGATGTCACCTAAATACCTAGTTTGTCCAAGAATGGACTGAATTAATTCCAACTTTTATTTGAATAAATTACGAATAAAATTTGAATAACTTTTCCAAAAGTATTTTACCAAAATAATTTATTAAATTAAAATATTTCAGTTCTGAGTTATTGATAAGTCAAAAATTATATATGTAGAGAACTCTGTGAATTAACGCTACTAAAGAACTCTACAAGGACTTATCTATAAGTCATTTTTAAGCCTATCGAGAAGTCAGTAAATTGACTTGTCGAGAACTCACTCGAGATGTCCTAAAATGACTTGTCGAGAAGTCAATTAGACTTTATCGAGAACTTTGTTCTCTATATACTTTTGATTTTGTAATTCTGCCTTGTGTTAATTTTACATATTAAGAATGTAAATTAACAACTGAGCAGTTTACTTAGAATTTGAAAAATTCCAAGTTGAATTTGAATTTGAAAGATAAATATGCAGATATTTATGAAATATTTATAACTCATATTTTAGTTAATTTCCAATTAAATCAAATTAATTTTGATTTACTGGCGATTGATTTGCTGCAAAACATTAGCTGAGTTCTTGCTTTAGGATGAAGAATTAAGAATTCCAATTTCACCTACAAGTCTAGTGAAAGTTGCTTCATCCAAAGGTTTAGTAAAAATGTCAGCTAATTGTTTTTCTGTTGGTACAAAAATAAGCTCAATGGTATCATTCGTAGCATTTTTTCTAATAAAATGGTACCTTACATCAATGTGCTTTATCCTAGAATGATTAACTGGATTAGCTACTATGGATTAGCTACTATGGATATAGCATTAGTATTATCACACATGATAGGAATTTTGTGTAACACTAGGCCATAATCTATTAGCTGATTTCTAATCCAAAGAACTTGAGCACAACAACTTCCCGCAGTTATGTATTCAGCCTCAGCTGTAGAAGTTGATACAGACTGTTGTTTCTTGCTGTACTAGGATACAAGTCTTTGTCCAAGAAATTGACAAGCTTCTACTAGTACTCTTCCTATCAACCCTGCATCCAGCAAAATCTACATCTGTGTAACCAACAACTTCAAAACCAGTTAACTTAGGATACCATAATCCCGAGTTTGGAGTTCCCTTCAAATATCTGAAAATCCTCTTTACAGCCATCAAATGTTGAGGTTTTCAAAAGCAAGGGCTTCAGCTTCATTATCATCAAGGCATTCTAAGCCTGGGCACTTGCCATCATTAAAAGTCACATTTGTGCTCTCTATAATCTTCTTTTGATCAATCACATAGACTTTGTAGGCTATTCTTTCCAGTGAATATCCCAGAAAAATTGCTTCAAAGACTTTTAAGTCAAATTTTCCCATATATTCAGAGTTGTCTTTCAAAATGTAACACTTACTTCCTGTTATTCCCAGTGGACTAACAATGAGATTTACAGAAGGGGGGGTTGAATGTAAATCTCAAAACTTTTTCAAGTTTTGAGCAATTTGTAAGACTAAGTGTTTGAGTGATCAAATGTGTGTAAATTGCTTGGAGCTGATGCAGACAGATATATATATAAACACAAATGTAATGAACACAAAGAACTTAAAAACTTTTCTGGTAGATTTGTTGTTCCACCAGAGATGTGTTATTTCAGAAAATCTGTGATTCAAAATTAAATCACATCTGCTTCCTAGTACAAACTAGATGATTTTCTCTCTTGATATTTCTAAACAGCTCAGGGAAAATTCACACTAATTACTAGCTACTACTTGGTTTATATAACACCAAGTTTACAAGTGAAGACAAAGATAAAGTACAATAAGACAATAGTTCTCCACTTGTTTCTGTTCCATTTTTATCCAGTGTAATATGGAATTATCTGTTGACTTTCCATTATGAACCAGACTAAAACGGCTGCTTTTTCTGCTATTCCTGAAATAGGCTACCACATCTCTGTCAATCCATGTGCCTCTGTCAGCTTTGTTAACTGTCACTTTCAACTGCTATGAGACTGAGCATCCGTTGAAGCTTTCATCCGTTGATGACTTTATCCGTTGATGCTCTAGCAGTGCATCCGTTGAAGCTTTCATCCATTGATGGCTTTATCCGTTGATGCTCTAGCAGTTGAAGCTTTATCAGTTGAAGCACTTATCCGTTGATGGATATTATCCGTTGAAGCATTAGAGACATCCGTTGAAGCTTAGTTTCTTATCCGTTGAAGGTCTTAATATCCGTTGACACTTCTTCACTTATACAAAATTACAAGGCATGAAATATTTACAATTAGCCCTCCTATTTGTACATCCATTAGTAGTCAACATGACTGATTATCTCCTAACAACATTTAAGAATTACGGCTTGAAACCAGAGAGTGAGATGTGCTACAATACCAAACTTATTGTTGAGTAAGGCTACTCCTTCAACGGATAGCCAAGATGGTCTTATCCGTTGAGGCTACAAACACTAGATTTCTACTTAAGTGTTTTGCTGAACTTATCATCAAACTAATACACATATTCCTAACAATCTCCCCTATTTATGTCTACTAGAACTGTAGGCATAAATTTGGGTTTAGCTTGATGATAAAAAACACTTAACAAATATATAAACTGTAACAAATCAGAAATTCAAAAGTGCTGCAAAAGTGTATATGCTGAGATGAAATTGAAGAAATACATTATTTCCAAGGGTGCTCCTTTAGCCTGAGCAAATTACTTTCTTTTCCTTTGATCCCTGGTTTTCTTTCCTAGCCTCCTGTCATTCTCCTCTATTTGAAGTTGAAGTTGTCTGTAGAATTCAGCTTCATCTTCTTCATTGATATCTAACTTAGATTGCATATCCTTGAGAGTTTCATTACTGGCAATCTTTAGCTGATCTTCAATTCTGAAAAATCTTCTGACTCCTTTGTTGTCTTTGAACTCCATCAACCAATGAGGTGATTTATGAATTGTAATACCTCTCTCTGGAATGATTAAAGTTCTAGGCAAAGCATTGGGCTCCCTCCAAGTTTTCCTTATGTTGGCAATCTTGTTGAGAATCTCAGTCCTGGCAGTTCTGGTAAAGCCAGAATCCTTATGTATGGCTGAGTAGACTCTAATCAAGGTAGTGTAGCCTTCATTCAAAATTCTGTGAAGAGGCCATGTTCTTTCCCCGGCTCCTTTGTATTTGAACACTAGTCTTTCTGGTAGCTGTCTGTAGGCAGCCTATTCCCCTTACATCCTCCAGCTCATCCAGATAGAGTTCAATGTCTGAAAATTCTTTTATGTCACAGATGTGAACATAATCATCTTTAGAGTTTTGAGGTTTGGACTTAGGCTTCTGTGTGAATTTGATTGAGGCTTTAGAGGGTGTTGATTTGATTCTTCTTTTCTGCTTCTTTGAATGGTGGAGAAGAGGTTAGGAAGGTGGGCAATTTGATGGTGTCCCAATCAATTGGTTCCTCCTTGGGAATGATTGTTTCACCATGAATGTTCATGAAGGGGTCAGGTACAATGGGTTCAGGAATAGAGGGTAGTGGTTTGGATATTGATTGGGTTTCTTTAGTCTTATCTACCTTCTTTCTCTTTGCATTGACCTTCTTTCTTTTCCCTTTCTACCATTCTTCCTTACTTCTTTCCTCCATCTCAGTACCAACCATGTCCCCCATAGCTTCATCTTCACCTTTGTCTTCAATTTCTTTCTGATCTTCAGCCTGACTTGACTCTAGCTATTTTTCAAGCTTTGCTTGTACTCTTTTGTCAGCCTTTAGCTGTTTGGTTTCTTCCTTCAACCTTTTAGTTTCTTCCTTCTTGGCTATTGAGAATTTGGGATGTCCTTGCATCACACATATGCTCTTTCCCTCTCTGAAAATAATAGCCATGTTTCTCCTTACAGCCTCATCCATGGTCTCTTTGAGATATGCAATACTTCTTCCTAAAAGCTTGTCCTCATCTGCTTTTGGAAGAGGAAAATCCACCTCTTTTAGAGGATTCTTTGTAGAGTCCTTATTGGATCTGTTGTTGGGCTTGAGAACCATAGGTTGCAGATCTTTGGAAGAAGTTTCTCCATCCTTATGCCTCCCTACTGGCTTGAGTTCCATAATAATTGATTCCACTTTTGTGCTATGCTTCACAGATTGTGATTGAGAAGTTGTAGAACCAAATATTAGTTGCATCTTTTCATCAATCTTCTTCCTTTGCTCTTTGACTTGCAATTCAGCTGCTGCTATCTGGATTAGATCAATTCCATCTAGCTTTCCTTTGACTTGAATTGGTGGAGAAGTTGTGATGACAGGAACTAGCACTTGAGAAATCTGAACTGTTGTAGATGGCTCTCCTTCCCCTTCCCCTTTATTCTCCCCCTTTTTGTTATCATCAAGGGTAGGGGTCAAGCCTTGTGCTTGTGCCAGCTGCATGAGTAGATTTGTTTGAGTTTGTTGATTCTGAAGAATGGTGACCATAGAGTCTTCAATGATTTGAACCCTATCTTCCAATCTGGCCAGCCTCTTGTCAGCATCAGAGGTCTTCCTTAGTCTCCCCAACAAATCTTGCATAGTACCATAGGGTATAACTGAATCCAATTTCTCAGCATTGTAGGATTTCAGATCAGCAATGTCCAGCTTGAGCTCATCCACACTTAGATTTTGCTGGTAATGCTGCAACTGCAAGAGATGCAGAGATTCCAGATGAGCTTAAAGAATTGCCTTGGTACCAGCATCCCGAGTCTCCTGAATGGCCTGCTGAATTGTCATGACTTGTTTGACCAAAGTGACACCAAACTCTCCTGGTGTTGATGGTTTTGTCCATGCCCATGCAGGAAGATTAGGAACAGAACTTGGGCCTGCTACTCCCCCTAAGTTCATGCTCTCATTCAAAGAATTAGAGTCATCATCATTAGAATTTACTCCAAATTCTTCAGATGGCTCACCAGCTTGAGAAGGCAGCCTGTTGACAGCAGCTTTGTCTCTGAGAAGAGATTCTGAAGTGTGTACAATATGTAGTGTCTGTTCTGCCTCCACATTGCCCTGTGCAGCCAATAATTGATAGGCTGAAACAGGGTGAGTAAAAGTGTCAGCATCCAAGGAAATGTTATCAATGACAGCTTTGTAGTGTTGCTGAAATTGTCTTCCCTTATCTGCATCATCCACTTTCATTAACTCACTAGCAATGGCTGGATCCACCCTTATAGCTTCTGTACCTGCCTTTCTCTCAATTTCTCTTTTTTCTTGCATCAGGGGCTCCCCCTGGCTCACACACACCCTCACACCCTCACATTCACCTTCTAAGGTGGCACTCCTCTCACTTACTTTTGCCATGCTGGAAGAAATAGCATGCATTTGGTGACTCTCAACCTCTCCTTTTGCCTGGGAGCAACCCAGCCTCTCACTCAAAAAATCACTCCCTTCCCTCAAGCCTAAAAGTGATTGTACAGTTGCCATGTCCTCTACAGTTGGAGTTGTTTCTGTTAAGTGTGTAGAGGCCATCAACGGATAGGGAGTATCCGTTGAAGTGGAAACTGATGGTATCAACGGATAACTGCTGTTAAGCTTATCCGTTGAAGAACAACCACTTGTCAACGGATGAGAGATATCCGTTGAAGAAGGAAATGATGCAGAGATAGAAAGTGATATAATTGTGGAATCTGTGTGGATTGATTTTAAGTGAGGTGACACAGATTCTGCAACTACATCTGAAAGAATTGGCTGATGATCCAACAAATCATCTAAAAGATGATGATCACCAGGTTTTGAGTGGGGCTCCTCCCTGAGTTTTAATGAGGGATAATCAGGAATTGATGTGAATATCATATCCACATCCAGAGAGGGTGTAGGAGAGTTTGAGGAATGGTGTGTGTCTATATTGAGAGAATGGGGCTGTGATTCCACATTTGCTGGAATCACATCAAGCTGAATTTGAGAAGGCACAGATACTGGTGGGTGTATCTGTGCTGTGTGTGTCCCTTGTGTGGAAACTAGGGTTTTGGCCTTCTTCTTCCTTGAAAAGGCTTGAATTGGTGAATGTGTAGCTTCAGTGTCCCTCCCTCTTTTGTTCTGTGTCCCTGGATGGGGACTATTTTCAATAGTTACATCCTTTTGGGAGGATACAACTAGGGATGTGCTGGACTCCTTTTGAACCACTATAGTCTTTTGAGAGACTGTGGCTTGGCTGGAATGGGTACCACTCACCTCTCCCACCTTATCCTGGGGGGCTTTTTGATGTTCACCCTTCCCCTCACCACTCACACCCTGTTCACTCCCTTCAGGGTTTATGGTAGTTGTTACAACTGTTGTCTTTTGAGAAACAACAGAGGTAGGTTTCTTTGACTTGACTTTGGAGATTTTAGATTTGGTGGCTTTGGTAGGAGCCTGTTTGGACAATGACACAGGTTCCATAGCCACACTAGAAGGCAAAGAAACATTGGGGTTGGAAATAGTAGGAGTTATAGAAACATTTACCTCACTTACCTGTGGTGCATTCATGATTGGCAAGTATACCAATGGCACCTGGCTGTTGAGGTTCATTCTCAAAAGGTCTGCAAGGACCCTTTTCTCTTGTGCCCAGCATATGAGTTTATTATTCTCATTGGATATAACCAAACCTTCAGCAACATGGTTAGCCAATAACATAAAGAATCTAGCAAAGTAGATGTTATGTGGTCTATTAGCTTTGTTACCTAATCTGGAACCTAATTCTAGCATAACACAGTTGCTAAAATTAAAGTACCTATCAGAAACTAGCATATAGAGCATATTAACAAGAGATGAAGTGATAGCATCAAAATTGCTAATCTTCCCAGAGAAAACTTTAATAAAGGCATCTCCAAGAAAACTCCATTCTTTCCTAAGGCCTTTCCTTCTAATACTACCTAAACTAGCAGAATCAAAAGCATAGCCTATGGAATCTAGCATAGCAGAGACATCTTTATCAGTGTGTGGTGTCATGGCATTATTCTCAGGCAACTTAAAGCAAGATTGTAAATCATCACAATTAATGCAATAGTCCTTACCTTTGAGAGATAAGGCAATAGTCATATTTGTGGAGTTGAACTCTGTAGTTGTCCAAATCTCCTCAATCACTTCACAGTAGATGGTTGGGGCTTCCAGCATTGTATAGCTCAGTTTGCAGTTCTTGATGAAGTCCATCATCTTGTGATAATCAGAATGGGCTTCCTTCTTTTCAACCAAGACTATGAAATTATTCTTTTCATAAACAAATCCTGTTTGAGACATAATTTTGACTACTGGTGCCATTGTTGTGAGTAGAGGTTGCAGAGAAGAACTTAAGAATTGAGAGAGAAAGAGAATGATAATTGCAAGAAAGCGTAAAGTGAAAATAAGAATTCAATTGGGCTTTTATACTTTCTTGAATTAAAACACAAGTAAAATAATTAAATGATACTTTTAAGTAAGTGAAAGCCGTTCATGAATAAATGAAACTGTAGAAATTCTGAAAACTACCGTAAATACAAATACATACAACACTGTATATCTGTATCAACGGTTGAGTAAAAGAATCAACGGCTGTGACTCACTGTCGTGACACATCAACGGATAAGGTAAATAGTTATTCGTTGATGAACAACCCTATTTTATCCGTTGAAGGATAAAATTTCCAGAAATGTATTTGTCTTTCAACGGATAATGAATATCCGTTGATAGAACAATTTTGGCTTTCAACGGATAGGGAATATCCGTTGATAGGATAAGTCTTGATTAAAGCCAACTTTGTTCTTGCAGCAAATTCATTTCAGGCTACGAGACAGATTACATAGATGACATAGATTATAAATAGTTAAGCATACCTAACTCACTTACTAATCTTGTGAATGTTGATTCATCAAGTGGCTTGGTAAATATGTCTGCAATCTGCTTTTTACTTGTAACAAAATGAAGTTCCACTGTACCTTTCATCACATGTTCCCTAATGAAGTGGTACTTGATATCAATGTGCTTGGTTCTTGAGTGCTGCACTGGATTTTCAGTAATGGCAATGACACTTGTGTTGTCACAAAATATTGGAATTTTGTCAACAATTATACCATAGTCAAATAACTGATTCCTCATCCACAGTATTTGTGCACAGCAACTACCAGCTGCAATGTATTCAGCTTCAGTTGTTGATGTGGAAACAGAATTCTGCTTCTTGCTGAACCATGATACAAACTTGTTTCCTAGAAATTGACAGGTGTCTGTTGTGCTTTTCCTGTCTAATTTGCAACCTGCATAATCTGCATCTGAGTAGCCAATTAGATCAAAACCAGACTCTCTAGGGTACCAAATTCCTAGATTTGGAGTCCCTTTGAGATATCTGAAAATTCTTTTAATAGCCACTAAGTGAGATTCTTTAGGGTCAGCTTGAAATCTAGCACAGAGACATATAGAAAACATATTATCAGGTCTACTGGCAGTTAAATATAAAAGTGAGCCAACCATGCCTCTATAACTTGTAATATCCACAGACTTTTCAGCCTTGTTTAATTCAAGCTTGGTGGCAGTGGCCATGGGAGTTTTTGCAGGTGAACAATCCATTAAGTCAAACTTCTTTAAAAGATCATAAATATATTTAGTTTGACTAATGAAAATTCCACCACTAACTTGTTTAACTTGTAAACCAAGAAAGTAAGTTAGCTCTCCCATCATGCTCATTACATATTTACTTTGCATTAATTTAGCAAACTTTTTACAAAGTTTATCATCTGTAGATCCAAATATAATATCATCTACATAAATTTGTACAAGTATCTTAGAGCCATTAACATTTCTAAAGAAGAGAGTTTTGTCAACAGTACCTCTTGTGAAGTGATTATCTAGAAGGAACTTTGATAAAGTCTCATACCAGGCTCTAGGTGCTTGCTTTAGTCCATAGAGTGCTTTCAACAAATAATACACATTGTCTGGAAAATTTGGATCTTCAAAACCTGGAGGTTGGCTTACATAAACTTCTTCCTCCAATTCCCCATTTAGAAATGCACTCTTGACATCCATCTGATAGACTTTGAAATTGGCATTAGCTGCATAGGCTAGAAAGATTCTGATGGCTTCAAGTCTTGCAACTGGAGCAAATGTTTTATCAAAATCTATTCCCTCTTGTTGAGAATAGCCTTTGGCAACCAATCTGGCTTTATTCCTTATGACAATGCCATTTTCATCTATCTTGTTTCTGAATACCCATTTTGTGTCAATAGAACTCTTGTTCTTTGGCTTGGGTACCAGCTTCCACACTTTGTTCCTCTCAAATTAGTTTAGCTCCTCTTGCATAGCTAAAATCCAATCTGGATCCAAAAGAGCTTCTTCCACTCGCTTAGGTTCCTCCTGTGATAGAAAGCTACTATACAGACATTCATCTTGAGTAGCCCTTCTAGTTTGTACTTTAGATGTAGCATCACCAATGATCAGTTCAAAAGGGTGATTCTTGGTCCATTTCCTTTGAGGTGGTAGATTAGCCCTTGATGAGGTTGCCTCAGTATTGTCATGATGTGAGATAGAATGTTGATTTGTTGAAACTCCCCCTGAGTTGCTGATCCTTTGAAAGGAATTGGGAGTTCTATCAACTGATGAGGTGAAGTGATTATCCGTTTACAGACTGTGATCAACGGATGCTTCGTTTTGAACTTCAACGGATGATGCACTTTGTCTTTCAACGGATGCTGCATTGCTTCTTTCAACGGAAGCTGAATTTTGACTTTCAACGGATGCAGCATTCTGTGCATTATCCAAAGGCAGACTCTGATTTCTTCTTGAGATGCCTTCTTCATCATTCTCATCTTCACTATCATCACAATATATCTCAATATTGTCAAATTTGAGTCCTTCATGATGTCCCTCATCTGTTAGTCCATCAATCTTTTTATCATCAAACACAACATGTACAGATTCCATGACAATGTTGGTTCTTAGATTGTAGACCCTATATGATTTTCCAGCAGAATAACCAACAAATATTCCTTCATCAGCCTTTGCATCAAACTTTCCTTTGTGATCAGATTGATTCCTTAAGATGTAACATTTGCAACCAAAGACATGTAGAAAGTTTAAAGTTGGTTTTTTTCTCTTGAATAATTGATAGGGAGTCATGCATTTTGCTTGATTGATTAGAGAAATATTCTGAGTGTAACATGCACAGTTAACAGCCTCAGCCCAAAAATAAGTTGGGAGCTTTGACTCCTCAAGCATTGTCCTTGCAGCTTCAATTAGTGATCTGTTCTTCCTTTCCACCACACCATTTTGTTGTGGAGTTCTTGGAGCTGAGAACTCATGCATGATCCCATTTACTCCACAGAACATCTTCATGGTTGAATTCTTGAACTCAGTTCCATTGTCACTCCTAATATTCCTTACTTTGAAATCAGGATGATTGTTGACTTGCTTGATATGATTGATGATGATTTCACTAGCTTCATCCTTTGATCCAAGAAAATAAACCCATGAAAACTTTGAGAAATCATCTACAATCACTAGGCAGTGTCTTTTCCTTGAAATTGACAATACATTGACTGGTCCAAAAAGATCCATGTGTAGAAGTTGTAGTGGTTCATCAATTGCAGATTCAAGCTTCTTACTGAATGATACTTTCTTTTGATTTCCTTTCTGACAAGCATCACACAGTCCATCCCTTGTGAATTCCACTAGAGGCATTCCTCTAACTAAGTCCTTTTTGACTAGATCATTCATTGTCTTGAAATTCAAATGGGACAGCTTCTTGTGCCATAGCCAACTTTCAACTGGACTTGCTTTGCTAAGAAGACAAGTAATGGATTCTGCATCTGTAGAGTTAAAATCAGCTAAGTACACATTTCCTTTTCTAACTCCAGTTAGAACCACTTTATTGTCCTTTTTATTTGTGACAATACAGGCTTCAGAATTGAAGGAAACAGTATTCCCTCTGTCATATAGTTGACTGATGCTCAATAAATTGTGTTTGAGACCATCAACCAATGCAACTTCATCAATGATGACATTTTCTTTTGAAATCAAGCCATATCCCATAGTGAATCCTTTGCTGTCATCTCCAAAGGTTATGCTAGGGCCAGCTCTCTCCTTAAATTCTGTGAGCAGGGTGAAATCTCCTGTCATGTGTCTTGAACAACCACTGTCCAAGTACCATAGATTCCTTCTTTGTCCCTGCACACAACAAAATCAATCAAGTTGATTTTGGTACCCAAGTTTCCTTGGGTCCAGCCTTGTTAGTCTTTTTCCTAGACTTCATTCCTCCTGCATCTTTTGACTTAGGTAACTTTGGGTCAACCTTGGTCTCAGATGTGGTTGGTTGAAGTGTAGGGTTAGTCACAGAATCATTTAACACATTTGATTGAATTTGATAAGGCATAGGTTGTGCAAACATGTTATTCTACATAGGCAGATTGTATGGCATTTGAGGCATACTAAATGCAGTAAAGTAAGGATTGTTAATGTATGGCATGTTTGCAAAATGTGCATGAGGATTCTGGTGAGACATAACAGGCATAGCATGCAGAGGTGACATAGACATGTTAGGCATGGAGGGATTTGAAGGCATGGGAGCATTTTTAACAGATTTGCAATTATCAGATAGGTGATTAACACTTTTACAATGTACACAGCTTTTTCTAGGAGCATACCTATCAGGTGTGTAATTGTTATGTTTATTAATCCCTACCTTCCCATTTCTTTTAGATTTTCTTTTAGTTTCCTTCTTATCCTCAACCAACTTAAGCCTATCTTTCAACTGATCTAAAGTCATGTGTCCTATATTCACCTTACTGACATCTCTGGATGTGCTAGCTCCTTCTTTGACAAAGTTCTTGAGAGTTGAATCATTCTTTTTATTTTTAAAAGAACTTGCCTGTTTTAATTGATGAGCCTTCAACGGATGCTCCTTTTCTTCCTTCAACGGATAACTTTCATCATCCGTTGATTCCACATCCGTTGACAATCCATCAATTAATTCTAACTTCTTTTTGTTTTTCTTCCAGGCATCCTCACAGAATGATTCAATTCCATGAACCTTGGAAATTTGAACACCAACATCCCTAGATGTTTTCCAGGCCTTGATTACCTCTTGCTCACTTTCTAACTGTTTAGAAAGAATTTCTACTTTCTTAACAGCTTCTCCTAGTTCACTCTCGACAGTCAAGCATTTAAGTTTAATCTTTTCAAGCTCAATTACATGACTCTCTAACACAACATTCCTATCACTTAAAAACATATTATTTTCTTTGATCCTAGTGTTTTCTTTAGCTAGTGATTTAAGAGAAATACGCAAATGATATAATTCATTGGACATATCATTTATGGCTTCATTGCATTCATGTTTAGAAAGCTGAGAGAGATCAGTAGTAATTACCTGGTTGCTTGATGAACTAGTTTCATTTTCATCAGAATTAGCCATCAGGGCTAGGTTGACATATTCCACATCATCATCTTCATTTACCCCATCTGCTGCCCAATCATCTTGAGTGAGAAAGGCTCTTTCCTTTTGTTTGAGCAAATCAAAATACTTCCTTTTGTAATCAACTTGCTCAAATTTCTTTTTCTCAGAATTTGGCTTCCTACACTCACTTGCAAAGTGTCCACTAATGCCACAGTTGTAACATTTGAACTTTGATTTGTCCACCATGTTTTTGTTTGGCTTAGTGAACTTTGTGTTTTTCCTGAACTTCATCTTTGCAAATCTCCTGGACAGAATGGCCAGATGTTCATCAATATCATTAGATTCATCCTGACTGGAATTGTCTTCATCCTCAGCAACTTGCTCTTTACCCTTGCTTGATTCTGATTTGCTTATGCCAATTTTGAGACTTGCATTGTCTTTTCCTCATTTCTGGCTTCAACTTTTTCACTGTCAGCTACAAGTGCAACTGATCCTCCTTTTCTCTTTCCCTTTTCCAACAGCTCATCTTGCTCCATCTCAAGTTCATAAGTCTTCAAAATTCCATATAACCTTTCAAGTGTGAAGTCCTTATAATCTTGAGAATTTCTTAGAGAAACAGTCATAGGCTTCCATTCCTTTGGTAGAGACCTTAGAAATTTTAAATTAGAGTCCTTGACTTGGTATACTCTCCCATACAGCCTTAATCCATTCAATAGTTTCTAAAATCTGTTGAATGTATCATTCAATGATTCTCCTTCTTCAAAATGAAAATATTCATATTGTTGAATGAGAAGCTGCATTTTGTTTTCTCTAACTTGCTCAGTGCCATCACAGATAAGCTGCACAGTATCCCAAATTTCCTTAGCAGTTTGGCTATTGATGACATTGTCAAACATATCTTGATCCAGGCCATTAAACAAAATGTTCATGGCTTTCTTGTCCTTGTGGACCTCTTCAATATCTTCAACAGTCCATTCTGCCTTTAGCTTGGGAATAGACTGTCCAACAGCAACTGTAGCAGTAGCAGCTGTGGCCACCTTGTATGGGATGTGAGGACCATTCTCAATGCAGTTGATGTAGCTTTCATCTTGAGAGAGAAGATGTAAATGCATCTTCACCTTCCAGTGATGATAGTTATCTCTTTCCAGGATTGGAATCTTTACACCAATATCCTTCTTACTCATGCTGTTAGCAGAATAGATCTTTAAACTCTTTGTATGTTAAGAGCTAGCTCTGATACCAATTGTTATTCCCAGTGGACTAACAATGAGATTTACAGAAGGGGGGGTTGAATGTAAATCTCAAAACTTTTTCAAGTTTTGAGCAATTTGTAAGACTAAGTGTTTGAGTGATCAAATGTGTGTAAATTGCTTGGAGCTGATGCAGACAGATATATATATAAACACAAATGTAATGAACACAAAGAACTTAAAAACTTTTCTGGTGGATTTGTTGTTCCACCAGAGATGTGTTATTTCAGAAAATCTGTGATTCAAAATTAAATCACAGCTGCTTCCTAGTACAAACTAGATGATTTTCTCTCTTGATATTTCTAAACAGCTCAGGGAAAATTCACACTAATTACTAGCTACTTCTTGGTTTATATAACACCAAGTTTACAAGTGAAGACAAAGATAAAGTACAATAAGACAATAGTTCTCCACTTGTTTCTGTTCCATTTTTATCCAGTGTAATATGGAATTATCTGTTGACTTTCCATTATGAACCAGACTAAAACGGCTGCTTTTTCTGCTATTCCTGAAATAGGCTACCACATCTCTGTCAATCCATGTGCCTCTATCAGCTTTGTTAACTGTCACTATCAACTGCTATGAGACTGAGCATCCGTTGAAGCTTTCATCCGTTGATGACTTTATCCGTTGATGCTCTAGCAGTGCATCCGTTGAAGCTTTCATCCGTTGATGGCTTTATCCGTTGATGCTCTAGCAGTTGAAGCTTTATCCGTTGAAGCACTTATCCGTTGATGGATATTATCCGTTGAAGCATTAGAGACATCCGTTGAAGCTTAGTTTCTTATTCGTTGAAGGTCTTCAACATCCGTTGACACTTCTTCACTTATACAAAATTACAAGGCATGAAATATTTACAATTAGCCCTTCTATTTGTACATCCATTAGTAGTCAACATGACTGATTATCTCCTAACAAGATCTAAGAATTACAGCTTGAAACCAGAGAGTGAGATGTGCTACAATACCAAACTTATTGCTGAGTAAGGCTACTCCTTCAACGGATAGCCAAGATGGTCTTATCCGTTGAGGCTACAAACACTAGATTTCTACTTAAGTGTTTTGTTGAACTTATCATCAAACTAATACACATATTCCTAATACTTCCAAATACATGAGGATGCTTTACAGTAGGCTTTATTTTAGACATGATTGAATAAAGTGATTTGTCTTGTGCCTTATTAATGAGATATATATTATGAGTGTAACATGCAGTGTTAACCGCCTCTTCTCAGAAACTTGTTGGCAGCTTGACATCTTGCAACATTGTCCTAGCAACTTCAACTAATGTTCTGTTTTTTTCACTCAACTACTCCATTTTGTTGAGGTGTTCTAGCAGTTGAGAATTCTTGAACAATGCCTTGCCATTGCAGAATTCACTCAAGGTAGCATTTTTGAATTCTGTTCAATTATCACTTCTCAATCTTTTTACACAGTCATTATCTCCAGCCTATTTTTCTATCTTCTTAATGTGCTCAATTATGAAAATGTGGAGTTTTATCTTTAGAGTGCATAAATTCTACCCAAGTGTATCTTGAGAAATTACCCACCATCATAAGTGCATATTTGTTCCTTGAAATATATAAGACATTTACTGGCCCAAACAAGTCCATATGAATTAGTTGCATAGGAGTACTTATAGGATTCACAGTTTTTGACTTGTGACTTGATCTTTTCATTTTTCCTTCCTGACAAGCTTCACAAACTTCAACTTGAGCAAACTCCAGTTTAGGCATGTCTCTTACCAAATCCTTTTTGACCAAGGTGTTAATTGCCTTGAAATTCAAGTGAGACAGCTTTTATGCCAGAGTTTGCTTTGTTCTTCTGATGCCTTGGTGTAGAAGCAACAAACACCATCCTTATTTGTTGAGTCAAAATCTTTCAACAAAAAAGATTCCTTTCCTTGCTCCTTTCAGAGCAACTTCACCAGTTTTCATTGCTGATAAAAGTGCATTCTTCTTTGTTGAATAAGACTCCAAAGCCTTTGTCTGCAAATTGGCTAACACTAAGAGGATTCATTTCAAGACCAGCTACCAGTGCTACATCATCAATGACAATATTTTCAGAGACTAATTTTGCCATATCCCAATGTGAATCCTTAGTTGTTGTCTCCAAAGGTCACCAAAGGGCCATCCTTGCCTCAAATTATGATAGCAGGGCTTTATCACCTGTCATATGCCTGGAACATCCACTGTCTATGATCTAGATGACTTTCTTCACTTTGCCCTGCACACAATGAGTTTTAAGTGTGTTTAGCAACCCAAGTAGTGTTGGGTAAAGTCTTCTTCTTAACTGATTTAACAAAAGTAGAATGAGTAGTTTCAGATAAAATAGAGTTCATTAACTGTTGAGCATTTTCCCTTTCTATTGTAGATCCAATTCTTATTTCCTTGAGGTCTACTCTCAGTTTGTGGCAACTCTTCATTAATTTCAAGTTGCAAGGAATGCAGTTAAACTTGTCACAGAAGGAGTAGAGATCACTTGCATTTGCTTCATTGTATTTGCAGGCTCCTTCAGTTGACTTCCTAACTGCCTTTTTACAAAGGTGAGTTAGGTGATTCACAGAGCCACATTTTTCACATTTCTTTCTTGGAGCATCTGCAATATAAGCAAAATTGTTGCTTTTGTTTATCCCTATTTTACCATTTCTATTTTTCTTTTTCTTTCTTGCATCTTCAGTTTTGGTTTCTTTAACAGGCGTCTTGGAACTTTGTTTGTCCATGAGCTTCTCTTCAGTATTGGAAGACTGAGTTGATTCTTCAGTTTTCTTCTCTTTGTCCTCATCAACAATTTCTTGCTTGATAATCGATACTTCTTCACTGAAGTTGACTTCACATGCTTTGAGTATAGGTACATTAACCTCTTTCAAAAAGGTTGGAGCATTTTCAGTTTTCTTTGCTTTCCCTTTGTCACCTATAGTCTTCTTTTTGTCATTCATAGCATCATAGTCAATGCCAATAACAATGTTTGCACATGGCTTATTTTTCTCATGGTACTGTCCGACCAGTTCAGATGCATTTCTGAAAGATTTCATCTTCACTTCATTTTTTTCCAGCTTCTCCCTTAGCACTGCTTCAATTTCATTTGCACACTTGAGCTTGTTCTCTAGATATGCATTTTCTTATTTTAAAGCTTCAAGCTCCACCAACAATAATTCAGTTTCTTGCTTCTCACTTTCAAGCTTCTCATTTATCTTTGTTAATCTGCTAACTTCCTCATTGGCAGCAACCATGCTTGTGTGGATGTGAAACATTTCTGTGCTCATCTTTTCAACAGTTTCCTTATATTGATTCACATTTAAATCAATGGTGGTATGATTTGGTATCTGTGCTTTTGATGAGGATGATTCACCTTGCTCCACAACCATTAGAGCATAGTTTCCAACTTCCTCATCTTCATCATTATCTGAATCATCCCAAGTCTTTCTCTCTGTAATGTAAGCTTTATTTTGCTTCTTTTTCAAAAGAGCTTCATACTTTGCTTCCAGTTCAAGATAAGCTTTATCTTTCTTTTCCTTCTTGGGTTTCCTGCATTATGTAGCAAGGTGGCCTAGTTCATCACAATTGAAGCACCTTATATTAGATCTGTCAACAGATCCAGTTTTGTAGTCATTCTTACTATCATAATTATACTTTCTTTTTTTTTCCAGCCGCTGTCTTTGTTAAAAGATTGTCCTTTACTCTTGAAGTATCTTGGCTTTTTACTCTAATATTAGAGAATTTTCTAGCCCAATAGGCCATTGACTGATCTAGTTCATCCAGTTTTTCAAGAGTGTAGAACTCATCTTTTTCTAATTCCAGAATGACTTGTTCCTATGAATCATTTGTTCTTTGCTCACTTATTGAGGCAATTGGAATTTGAGATCTTGGCTCATCAGTAGATGTTTGGCTTTCATTGACAATTAAAGCACTTGAGCCATCTGCAACATGTCCTTAGCCAGATCTCAATGATTTTCTCTGAATCATTTCAAGTTCATATATTTTAAGAATTCCATACAGAACTTCCAGTGTTATTCTACTCAAGTCTCTCTCTTCCCTTATTGCTGAGATTTTCTGTTCTAAATGATCAGGGAGAGTAAACAAGAACTTCAGGTTCACTTCTTCAGTTTCATAATATTTTTCATGTAGCTGCAAATCATTTATCAGCTTGTTAAACATTTCAAACACATCAGTAATACTTTCCTTTGGCTTTGCCATAAAACCCTCATACTGTGAAATCAGTATTCTTCTTTGGTTTGACCTAACTTCTTCAGTTCCCTCACACAATATCTCTATCTTTTCCCCGATCTGTTTTGCATTGTCACAATTGACAATATTGTTATAAATTACATTGTCAAGTGACTCAATTAAGATTAATTGCAAGCCACTATCCAAGGAGACTTTCTCTTTCTCAGAATCAGAGTATTCTATAGGGTCCTTGGGAGCATAATGAGTTGGAATAACCATATCTCCATCTGTAGATTCCTCAACTCTAACCATAGGAGTGAAGGGCCCATTCTTGAGGATCTGAATGTAGAGTGGATTGGCCATCCTGATAAACAACATCATTTTCTTTTTCCAAAGAGTGTAGTTAGCTTTGTCAAAGGTATGAATTTTGATGCTACTGATTTTATGTGTATTCATTCTTCCAAGATCTTGAATCTATTTACTTTCATATTTTTCTCTGATACCACTTGTTAGGAAATGAATAGCACACAGGGGGGTGAATGTGTTTTACTGTTTTTAGGCTTTTCTTGAATGTTTATGGTTGAACAAAGTGAATTAAATCTTGTAGTAAAATGTGTTCATGCAGAAATTAAGCTTGTAGAAAATAAAGAACACAAATCTTCAAAACTCACTTAATTTTAGATTAAAATTAAGAATGTTTTGCTACAAAATTTCTAGGCTCTTTGTTGATAAAGAGCTTAGCTTAACCTTGAGAGTGTTACAAGAAATTTTATCTAAATTGTTATAACTGGCTGAAGGACCAGTGTTAACTTTATAATTCAGTTAACTGCTGGTTTACACAGTGTACAATAAGACATGCTATTAGCTTTTCTAAACTGTCAATTGTCATTTCTATTTATAAAAAAATAGATCTTCCATTTCTGGCTTAGCATATCTTTAGCATCCTGTGATAATTTTAATCTTCCTCCGTCAGTTAATCTTCACCATTGATCTTGCACATTTTTCAATCTGCTTTTTGTAGACTTGTCAATCCAGTTGTTTGGATTATTTGTTGCTTGTTAATTTTAAATATTGAATTGGTCTGTGATTTTGTACTTTGAGAATTTTACTCGAGATCTCTAATTAGGCATATAGAGATCTTGACATCTCGAAAAGTATAAGGACTTATCGAGATCTCTAATGCTCTAGTAAATTTGCCTTATAGAGGTCTCTGAGTTCTCGAATGAAACTTTAGCCTGTCGAGATCTCTCAGCATCATGTCTTCACTTTGTCTTGTCGACAACATAGAGTTCTCTAGTGAATTTTGACTTATCGATATCTCTGAGTTCTCTTGTGGACTTTGACTTATCGATAACTCAGAGTTCTCTAATGAATGTAGACTTGTCGATAACTCTGAGTTCTCTAGTGAAGAAATGACTTGTCGATATCTCCAACCTTCATGACTTCTTGACTTGTTGATATCTCTCTAAGTTCTCTAGTAGCTTTCCTGACTTCTCGATAAGTCATTTGGAGTTCTTGAATGACTTCTCTATAACACTAAATCTGTGACTTGTAGAGATCTTGACTTAGAGTATTTTTATCCAAACAGGTTTATTCAACTCCAAGCTTCTTCAAAATTCTTATGAGGCATGATCTTCTTAATCTTCTTCCAGATAGAATCCTTAGGCTTGATACTGTTTCAGGAAAAAGACTCCAGTCTACTCCTTTGCATTTTTACAGACTTTAAAGTGTTATAAGTACAAATACAAACTAAGATAACAATATAACTTACTTAGGGTTGACAAATTATCTTAGTCTTGTTAAAGTACATGCATGTCTTATACAACATTGTTCTAAAAGCTATCTCCGGTACGTCTTCAGGCTTAATCTTCAATTGGTGATATCCGGATCTTAGATCAATCTTAGAGAAATACTTGGATCATTTCACCTGATCAAACAAATCGTCTATTCGAGGTAATGGATACTTATTCTTGATCGTAAGGTTGTTGAGTTCTCAATAGTCGATGCATAATCTCATGCTTCCGTCCTTCTTCTTACCAAATAGTACCGGTGCACCCCCATGGGGATATACTGGCTCTAATCACTCTTTTTTCTAATAAATATTGCAATTGCTTTGCTAATTCCTTGACTTCAATGGACATCATTATGTACGGGGCCTTGGATACTGGTTCCGTTCCATGTACTAAGTCGAAGGAAAACTCAATTTCCCTATCTGGAGGAAGTCCTGGTAACTCGTCTGGAAACACATCTGGAAATTCATTGACCATTGGAATATTTCCGAGTTTTGCCGGCTCTTGATTTCTATCTATCACATAAGCAATGAAATGCTCTCATCCTTGTCGTAGTAACTTCTTGGCTTGAATCATAATTAAGAACTTCTTTGCTTTCCTCTGACCTTTAAACATCACCATTTTCTCGTCCGGCATCTTCAAAATTACCTTCTTATTACGACAGTCTATCTGAGCATCGTGCTTAGATAGCAAGTCCATTCCTAAAATAACTTCAAACTCTCCTAACTTAAATGGTATCAAGTCAACACCAAACTTATTGCCAGAAATCTCAATTTCACAGCCCGTACACACTTGGTTAACAGATACACGATCCTGGTTTGCTAATTCTACAGTCATAATCTCATTTAACAATTCAACTGGAAAATTTAACTTATCAACAAAATCTTGAGAAATAAATAATCGAGTTGCTCCCGATTCTACTAGCACTTTAGCACATAAATAATTCACAGTAAGCGTATCTGCCACAACATCAATGTCTAGAATATCGTCCTTTACAGACATGTCATAAACTCTAGCTTGGGAGATTCAACTACTATTGGAGTAGATCCCATATTTCTTGGCACATTATTAACTGGGACTGGTGATTTGCAATCCCTTGCTATATGTCCTGGCTTTCCATACTTGAAACATGTAAACCCAATTGCTGGAACCTTGCCTGCCTGATTCTTGGTAGGCTGGTCCTTATTTGCTGGCTCTCTGGATGGTTGATTAAGGCACTCCCTTGAATATTTCCCCCTCTAGTTGCTTCTATAACAGACCACATTCAGCTTGTTGCAAATTCCTTTATGCTTTTTTCCACATACCTGGCAGTCTGGTAAAGATAGCCTCTACTGGGTTGGTTAGTTCCCAAAGGCTGGACGGTTTCCTTGTCCTCCGTCGCCTACATTCTGCTTTCTGAAATTAAAATTCCTTCCGGGCTGAAACTTGCTTTCCTCTGAATAAAATTTGGAAACTTCCCTGCTTGTGATTGTCCTTCACTTCCCTCAAACTTCCTCTTCTTACTCTCCTTCTCCTTCTGTGATATTTCACTCTCTGTCTCCGCAATCATAGCCTTCTACACTACTCCTGCATACGTATCCAACTCAAATATAGCTACCTTCCCTCTGATCCATGGCTTAAGACCTTGCTAAAATCTCTTGGCTTTCTTCTTCTCAGTGTCCACAAATGATGGTACAAACCTAGAAAATTCTTCAAATTTACTTTCATAATCTGCTACTGACATATTCCCCTACTTTAACTCCAGAAACTTCAATTCCATTTGATCCTGAACAAACTGAGGAAAATACTTATCTAAAAACAGCTCCTTGAATCTATCCCACGCAATATCATATGTACCTTCCAATGTCTTAACAGTTTCCCACCAATAGGTGGCTTCATTCTTCAGGTAGTAGCTCGCAAACCTTGACTAAAGCAAATGCCTTCTCAATCTCCTTTAACCAAACTCTTGCTTCAATAGGGTCTAAAGAACCTTTAAATTCCGGTGGATTCATCGCATAAAAAGTTTTAAGGTTACCTATGATTGGCCCGTCTCTGTTGTTGTTGAGTCAGGTTTACTGTTTGTTAGGCCAAGATCTGAAGAATCTGGGCTACAGTTGGGTCTATAGGACCTGGATTTGTATTATGGTTATTGTTGTCTTGGTTGTTGTTGTTGTTGGTTTCTTCATTCTGCTTGGTAGAACGGGTATTTCTTCTGGGAGGCATTTTCTGTAAAGAATCAAATAACTTATTTAGTCTTTAAATGAAATCCTTTTAATGAAAAGAATTTGGTAAAACAGAAATATCTCTTTTTTGAAAATATTTTCAATGGTTGAACTACGTAAATTACATGCTTCTTTACAGAATGTAAACAGTTAAGGGAATAGGGTACATGTTATCACAAGAGTGTATAACTAGTACAATAAGTCAGTAAAATAGGTGCAATAATGTAAATGACAATTCTGGAAAAAGGAAAGATACTGATCTTTATGTCAAAGTTTGGTAGTACAAGTGTGAAAACGTTTCAGCAAAGGCAAAAGGGACAACAAGCCTATCCACTAGTTAGCGAGTCTAGTCTACATATATAAACCAAAGTCTGCTGACAGACATTACACACTAATATACACATAACAATTTTCACAACATTTCTATCGTCTAGCTCCCAGGAAACTCTGGTCCACCAAACCTCGCAAGATCCTCTAACAAGTAGCTCCATGAATTCTAGCCTCAAGTACTCTCTGGGTCACATGAATCTCATCCTAAAGCTCCCTCGCACACCTGTCAACATCTATAGTCCTTATAATATGTTGTAACTCCTGAATCTGTGCCAATAGGGCCTCTTGTTCCAAAAGAAGAGTTTCATACTTATGGTATAGAACAGAGTGTGGGGTAAATTGGAAAGATGCACCTACAACCAAATGTCCGTAGAGTCAGAATCAGCAAGTGGGGATCCTCGAATAGGTGGTCTCATAACAGGAGGTGAAATAGCTCTTAGTGGTGCAGCCGTCACAACAAGAGGTAATATAGCTAACACTGGTGGAAGAGCAGGGCGTGGGTCAGAGGACGGTTCTCGAACTGAAGGCTCTGAATGATTAGATGATACCAGGATAAAAGAATCTGCCATCGCTACTATCTGAAATTTTGTCACTTGATAAGAATCTCGAATCTCAACACGAATCATACCAAAACCTACTATACAGTCGCACTCAACCTCTCGACGTTCTATCTTTCTATTTCTTAATCCTAATCCTAACCCTTTATCCATTCCCAACAATCTAGGCTTGTGCAGTGACTTATAACATGTGGCTTTGATACCAAACCTGTGGCGCCCTCCAAACCCGGGTCAGAAGTTTGGGGTTCACAACACACACACACCTTATATAAACCTTTTTATAAAAATAATATATGCAGTGACCCTACTTACCATAACTGTAACACCCCCAGATCCGGGGTCGGGGATCCGGGTCGTCACGGTCTTTCTTTTCACAATATCACTTCACTTAATTAATAATAATAACCTTATGCTGTGACCCCACACTAACACACACCACAACCCGTTATAGTCTCAGAGATGAAATAGAAATAAGTACAAGTCTTTGAATCCATAATTTAAAAGTTATTACAACCCAAAATGATTACTTGATAAATTTACAGTTAATTGCCATTATCTGCCACAAGTTATAATTATACATAATTGATTCTCAAAAGTAGATGGTCTGATCTACAATAGATCTACCTCTGTAGCTATAGCAGCTATAACATCAACGGGAAGACGCGGGACGCTTCCCACGTGCTTGCGCTGGGTCTGCTGGAGTCTGGCCATCTTTCCTAACTGTTGTTGTGTGATGAAGAAATAAAGCAAGAGTGAGCCTTACAGCTCGCAAGATAATACATAGTGATAACAATAATATAAGTATCTAAATGGATACTTACTAAAATCTTTTACCAAGTGTAAGATAATTACTTACTAGATATAAGTAAAAATAAGGGATGAAGTTACCAAATACTTCACTATACTTATATCATTTATAAAGCTACTTGAACTACCACTGTTCAGAGTATAAAGAGTTTTCAACAGTTCATCACATAGATGAGACTACAAGACAAGATTTGAATAGATTAAATCTTTGAAATTTTATTAAAGGAAATGAAGTCATGATATACTTTATTAAGTTCCGATATATATATATATATATATCCATATATACATCTTCTTTATACAATTTCCTGAAAACCTCTGTCATGTAAAGTATGAACAGAATTGCAATATCCAATAAATTTGGAAAGGAAAAGAATTTGGCATAAACCAGATATCTTGCTGATCAGGCGAAGATACCCATAAGTAACCTTTTCTACTAGTAGATGGACGAATTCCCCACTGGTCATCACCCTGGTCTCAATAGGACCTTATGCTGGACTGCCACTCAGCCACTTATGCATTTGATGGACTCCCACTGAGCCACTTACACTATCATGGACGCCCACTGAACCCATGTTGCTTATGCCGACTCAATAGATGGACTTACTTCCCGAACGTTGGGTAAGTAATCAATTCATTTACCAAAACTGCAACCGTGTTGCGAATATAAAATACACCACAGAGCCGGATCCCTCAGGTTTTGAGCGAGTATTTAAATCCCCTTAAAAAGGAAGATCTTAAATATAAAAAAATGAGTTTTGGGATCCGCTCTAACTTTTAAAAATCATTTTGAAGACTCGAAAACACTTTATAGAGTGTTTGGAGTAAAGCTGATTTAATGAAGTAAATCAGTCCCCAAAATATTTAGAAAATGTCTGAATATTATTATTTAAATAATATTCCCATAAAGAATAATCTTTATAAAAATAATTGAAGTAGAAGTATTAAAACTTATACTTGAAACGAGTAATAAATAACCAAAGATATACTTATACGAAAGTACTATCTTTATTTGAATAATCGAAAATAAGTTTGATTATTGACACCTTATTCTTTAATAAAATAAAGAATATATCTCAGCAAATAATCGGAGTCATAGATCCTCAAATGAATATTCAAATAATATTCATTAAATAATATAAACTGAGTCATAAGCCCTCGAATGAATATTCAAATAATATTCAATAAATAATATAAAAGAGTCATAAGCCCTCGAATGAATATTCAAATAATATTCAAATAATAAAATAAAAGGAATCATAAGTCCTCGAATGAATATTCAAAATAATATTCATTTAAAAAAATAAAGAAGTCATAAGCCCTCGAATGAATATTCGTAATAATATTCATTAAATAAAATAAAGGAGTCATAAGCCCTCGAATGAATATTCGTAATAATATTCATTAAATAAAATAAAGTTATCGAATAAACCTTATTCGATTAATAGTTTAAAAACTATATCAATATATATATATAAATATATATTATACTCGGGAGCCTCGCCTCCCGGTTTTAGAAAAAGTTCACCTTTTGATCCCCTATACTAAGGGTATACGCAAATACCGCTTATCTCTAGCATAGGTATTATGCAACGAATAAGCATTTGAACCAACAGATATATAAATCAAGAATACGAAACAGGCATGCATATATACCATATCACATGCTACAATATATCGCAAGAATTTACTAATAACAAATATGCATTTATCACAAGATCATGCATATACACATATACATCACAACAACAGTATAACGGGTAGAAAACTTGCCTGAGCGACTTGGGGTGATAAAAGGCTCGGGACGAGTCTGGTAACCTATAAACAACAAGTAAGTTGGAATTAAACCAAAGTCACTTGTAAATCTATTCTTTAACTAACTTAGACTCTAACGCTTGTTTTGCGCTTACTGATTTGCTTAAGTCACCCGGGTACCCTCGGCTCCACCATTTTTAATAATTTAACCTTTACGAGTTTTAAGGCGATTCCTTCGCGAGTGTCTTACCAACTTTCTAACACACTTACCATAAATGTTTCATGCATTAATTAACCCTTTTTGGTCTTTAACCTATGTTTCAAACTAAGGTGAGGGAAAAAGTTTCGTTCGCGAAACGCCGTTACTTGAAACGGTCGTTTCTCCTAAACCGTGCATCGGAATCGAACGAACTACATATCAAAACGAAGCTTGTAACATGAGCTATCTAAGCATGGCAGTGGTCATAATCTAGCAGGGGGTTCTCGGGTCCTAATGCTATGCACAAAAACAGTCCAAAGAAAATCGGACGTTACGACGGCTATGTTTACGCGATTTCCAATATTTTAAACCATTCAAAACCCTCCCAATTCAACCTCAAATCCAACATACAACCAACATCCATCCTTATCACATCATAACAACCCCAACCAATTCAATTTTAACATTCATACTTTTGCCTAAGCTTAACTTTAACCATACTTAAGTTCTTTTAATCAAAACCACAACATTTACCATTCCATTTCACTACCATTTCAATTCCCAAACTCTAATCACAACAACAAGCTACAATATCATCCTACTAATCAAAATCATCTTATAATACATAGGAATCTAGGGTTTGGAGATGGTATACCTTCCTTGAAGTGGTGGGAGGAGCTAGGAAGCCTTAAGAAGCTTTGAGAAGTCTTAGGAATGCTTGGATCTTCAAGGAAAACAAGAAAAACTTCAAGTTAAAAACTTGAAAACACTATTCATAGTCTTCTTCTTTGATTAAATGAAGAAGATGGAGAAGGAATTGATGGCTTAAACTCATGATATAGCCCTAACTAAGCATGAAGATGATTAGGGAATTAACTCACCAATTTAGGAAGCTTGGATCTTTGATTTTGAATTTCTTGCTCTTTTGAATAGTAAAAAGCCGAGAGCTCTTCAAGAACAAGCCTTGGTTCTTTTTGAAATTGATGAAAAAATGATTTTGCTTGGCTTGGTTGATTTGTTTTTGTGTTTGATTTAGTCAATTACCTTGTTGCCCTTGAATTTGTGTGGTTAAAAAGCCACCACACCTCCTTCCTTCCCATGTCATGCTTGTGTCATTCTCATGATGTCATCCTCCCCTCCTTGTCCTCTTTCTATTGGTTGGATGACATCATCCCCACTAATCCCTTTGATTAACTTCCTAATTGTTTGCCTAATGACCGCTGATCTGTTATACGGTTCGCTTAACTTTCGTTTTCGTTTATCGTTTGAAGGATCATACCCGGGATCTTATTACTTAGGTTCCCTTAACCTTTCTCAATACATTATATTCCTTTTTATGATCCTCTATTATAATCCTTTAATTTAAATCCTTTTTATCCTGTTACCTTATACTCAATTCTCTCCCTATCTAGTGGATTTCCGGGAAAAATCCAAGTGTTCGGAAATTGGATTCCGACGATCTTTACATACACTTATATACCACATAGAGTACTAATAATATCCCAGAATATCCATAACAGAACCCCTACATAGTGTGGCATGAAAAGTTTTCTCATTCAGCTAAAACACTATTCACCAGGGTTACAAAAAGTTGAAAATTTTGGGGGTTATTACAGTCTCCCCTCCTTAAAAGGATTCCGTCCCGGAATCAAACAGAAAACAAATGGGGGTACTTTTCTAGCATTGTGCTCTCTAGTTCCCAAGTTGATTCTTCCACATTATGATTCTGCCATAGTACTCTGACTAGCTTGATCACTTTGTTCCGAAGCACCTGCTCCTTCTTATCTATAATCCTTACTGGCTTCTCCACGTAAGTTAGATCTGGCTGCATATCCACCTGCTCATACTCCACTATGTGTCTGGCATCCCGATGATACTTCCTTAGCATTGACACATGGAACACGTTATGAACTTGTTGCAAATTAGGGGGTAGGGCTAGCTCGTAAGCTAACTTTCCAATCCGTCTTAATATCTCAAAAGGTCCAATGTATCTTGGGCTTAGTTTTCCTTTCCTTCCGAACCTCATTAATCCCTTCCAAGGGGATACCTTTAGCAGTACTAAGTCCCTGACTTCATATTCCTTGTCCTTTCGGGCTAGGTCTGCATATTTCTTCTGTCTGTCTTGGGCTGCTACAAGTCGCCCTCTGATAAGATCCACTATATCTTTGGTCCTTTGGACCACTTCGGGTCCGAGCATCTTCCGCTCTCCTACTTCATCCCAGTATAAGGGAGATCAACACCTTCTTCCGTACAGGGCCTCATAAGGCGGCATTCCGATGCTAGCATGAAAGCTATTGTTATAAGAAAACTCGATCAACGGCAAGTGATCATCCCAACTCCCTTTAAAGTCTATTGCACAGACTCTCAACATATCCTCTAGTGTCTGGATGGTCCTTTCACTCTGCCCATCCGTCTGGGGATGGTACGCGGTACTCATATTTAACTTGGTCCCCGCACATTCCTGAAAGCTCCTCCAAAATCTGGAGTTGAACCTGGGGTCTCGGTCTGAGACAATGGACGCTGGGACTCCATGTCGCGTCACTATTTCCTTAAGGTAAATGTCCACCAGTCTATCGACTGTGTATCTCTCATTGATAGGAATGAAATGAGCTGACTTTGTCAGTCGGTCTATAATTACCCAAATGGCGTCGTGATTGGCTTTCGTCCTTGGCAATCCTACAACAAAATCCATCGCTATCTGTTCCCATTTCCATTCGGGAATCTCCAGGGGTCGTAAGAGTCCACTGGGTCTCTGGTGCTCTGCCTTTACCCTTTGACAAGTCAAACATTTGCTTACCCATTCTGCTACGTCCCTCTTCATGTTGGGCCACCAGTAATATTCCTTCAAATCCCTATACATCTTGGTACTTCCCGGGTGAATGGAGTACCTTGAACTATGGCTTTCATCCAATATCTCATCTTTAAGCTCTTGAACATTCGGAACCCAAATTCGGTAGGAGTACCTCATTATCCCTTTATCATCTTTCTCAGTATGGATCTCCTCTCCAGTCATTGACTTTCTGCCTTCATTCATTATTTTCTCCTGGCACAATCTGATCTTTTCCAATAACTCTGGCTGCATTGAGATCTCAAAAAGCTTTTCAGTTCCGGTTCCGGTTACCTTTACTTCTATTTCCATTCTCTCAAAATCCCTTATCAATTCTTCCGAAGTCATTATCATTCTGAGTCTTTCCTTTCTACTAAGGGCATCAGCCACCACATTGGCTTTCCCTGGATGATAGAGAATCTCACAATCATAGTCCTTGATTAGTTCTAATCATCTCCTCTGGCGCATGTTGAGCTCTTTCTGCGTAAATATATACTTGAGGCTCTTATGGTCTGTGAAAATCTCGCACTTCTCTCCATACAAGTAGTGCCTCCAAATTGTTAAGGCAAATACTATTGCCGCGAGCTCAAGGTCATGAGTAGGATATCTAACCTCGTATTCCTTCAGTTGTCTCGATGCATACGCAATCACTTTACCGTGCTGCATAAGCACACACCCTAGTCCTTTGTGCGACGCGTCACTATATATCACAAAATCTCCTTTTCCGTCCGGCAATGCCAATACCGGAGCCGTTATCAACCTTTTCTTTAATTCCTGAAAACTGTTCTCGCATTTCTCCGTCCATTCAAACTTCTCTGTCTTACGAGTAAGTCGTGTCAAAGGGGCTGCGATCTTCGCAAAGTCCCGTACAAATCTACGATAGTAGCCGGCCAATCCTATAAAACTCCTTACCTCTGTGGGTATGGTTGGCCTTTCCCAATTTGAGACTGCCTCTATCTTGGAGGGGTCGACCAATACTCCTTCTTTATTGATCACATGTCCTAAAAACTGTACTTCATTCCGCCAGAATTCATACTTCGAGAATTTGGCATATAACTGTTCCTCTCTGAGTATTCCTAGAGCTATCCTCAAATGCTCTGCATGTTCTGTCTCAGTCCTTGAGTAGATCAAAATATCATCGATAAAAACTATCACACATTTGTCCAAGTAGTTCTTAAATACTCTATTCATTAAATCCATGAAAGCCGCTGGGGCGTTGGTTAATCCAAAGGACATTACCAAGAACTCATAATGCCCATACCTGGTACGGAACACTGTCTTGGAAATATCTTCGGGTTTAATCTTTAGTTGGTGATATCCAGTTCTCAGGTCGATCTTGGAAAAATAAACAGCATCCTTTAGCTGGTCGAACAGATCGTCTATTCCAGGTAATGGATACCTGTTCTTTATGGTTAGCTTGTTCAACTCTCGATAGTCTATGCACAGCCTCATGCTCCCATCTTTCTTCTTAACAAATAAAACTGGTGCTCCCCATGGAGACACACTGGGCCTTATCATACCCTTATCCAAGAGTTCCTGCAATTGGATAGCTAATTCCTTCATTTCTAACGGGGCTAACCGGTAAGGTGCTTTTGAAACTGGCGCCGTCCCTGGGGCCAACTCAATAGCAAATTCAATCACTCTATCGGGTGGTAATCCCGGAAGGTCTTGTGGGAATACATCTTCAAATTCGTTGACTACTGGAATATCTTGTAAGTTGGGCACCTCCTTCTGCGTGTCCACCACATAGGCTAGGTAGGCCTCATTTCCTTTTCGTAGCATCCTTTTAGCCTGGGCCATGGTCAAAAATTTCTGCGTCTGCCTCTTTCCTCTAAATATAACTTCTTTCTTCCCTGGGACATTTAGCTTAACTTTCTTCCCTTTACAGTCTATCTGAGCATCATTGCTAGATAGCCAGTCCATTCCCAAAATTACATCAAACTCCCCTAATTTAAAAGGAATTAGATCAACACTAAAGGATTGCTCCCCTATGCCTATCTCACAGGCGGGGTGAATCTGGTTAACATGAATAATTTCATGATTGGCTATTTCTACTTGCAAGGGTTCTATCAAGGGTTCAGCCTTAAGTCTTAACTTATGCGCAAAGTCCTTTGATATAAAAGATTTAGTTGCTCCCGAATCAAATAAAACATTTGCACTGACTGAATTTAGAGAAAGGGTACCTGCTATCACATCTGAATCTTTCATAGCATCCTGGACTTTCATGTTGAAAGTCCTCGCAGTAGGTGGCTTATTAGAAGCAGCCCTGCTTGCTCCCGAAGCTGCTGGTTTGTTCATTGGGCATTCCCTCTTCCAATGACCTGGGCGTCCGCACTGATGACAAGTGGTGGTTGGAATGACGGCAGGGGTTTATGATGGGCACTTAGTTGAATAGTGGCCTTCCCGACCGCACTTAAAACAGGTTACTGGCTTTCCTTTACACTGCCCAGTGTGATTCCTTCCACATATGTTACAGGCTGGCAATGGGGGTCGAGACTGGTTGGAATAGGACATTCTTGATTTCTGGCCGCCCTGGCTCACACTCACACTCATTGGCCGCTTAAACCCAGTGTTCCTTCCTGGTAGGGACACTGCCCCTCGATTAAATCTAGTTGGGAAGCTCCTTCCTGCGGAACCTCCACCCATGCTCATACTTTTCCTTTTTATTCCTTTCTTCTCTCTTTCCTTCTGCATCTGTTCACTTCCAACTTCTACAATCGTTGCCTTTTGCACCAGAGTGGCATAGTCCGTAAGCTCAAGGATTGCCACCCTATTCTGAATCCACGGTTTCAGTCCCTGCTGAAACTTCCTAGCTTTCTTTTCCTCGGTGCTCACAAACTCCGGCACAAACCTTGATAACTCAGTAAATTTCGCTTCGTACTCTGCTACAGACAAGTTATTCTGCTTTAGCTCCAAGAACTTGAGCTCCATCTGGTTTTCCATAAACCTCGGGAAATACTTTCCCAGAAACAACTGACTAAATCTCTCCCAGGTTATAATAGCATCTGTCTCCATATTTTTCTTGGCCTCCCACCAGTAGTTAGCTTCTCCTTTCAGAAGTTAGGTAGCAAATACAGTCTTCTGTGCCTCATCGGTACTCAAAATCTCAAAGGATTTCTCCATTTCCTTAAACCATGCTCTTGCCTCAACTGGGTCGGCTGATCCGTGGAACTCAGGGGGCTTAAGGGACTTAAAAGCCCTGAAAGAGTTTGCCACAGTATTGTTATTTCCTTGAGGGGGTGGGTTGGGTTGACGTTCCAAATTCTGCCTTAGGAGTTGCATGAACTGGCCCATGGGATCCATGCCTGGGTTTGGTACTGGTTGCTCAACCTCGGTTTCTCCTTCTTCAGCCTCTATCTCAAATCCCTCAACATCATATGTTTCCTCTTCCTCTTCATACAGGGAGTCATCATGTTCCACATAATCCTCATCTTCCTCTTCAATGTGTTCCTGGTTCCTATCATCCTGGTTATGGCTTCCCTGGTCCTCAGATCCAGGGTTCGCCCTAGTTCCAATCTTTCTTGGTGGCATGATTCTGATAATAAAAAAAATTATTGGGAAAAAATTCAACGTTAGGTCACAATCATATACAACATTGTGCCCTGCACAGCTCTTATAATGGGGAGAACGTATATCGCAATTCTATTATTTTAAGAAAGTTCTAATACGAAGTGCAGTAATAATAATGATAAAAATAGTGATCCCGTCACTAATGAACTGAACCAAAGGGAACAAATATATACATAATGCGAGAAATACATAGTTTGATCTGGTCAAAAGTACAACAGTGCTACAGTCACCTGTCCCAAAACTGATACACAAGAGTCTATCTGTCTAGTCAGAAAAAGGGATGCTATATATAAGTCAACTATCCCGGAAAATTGGCTCTTACTAAGGCCTCGGCTAACTAGACAACTAGACTATTCCATCATCAATCCTGAATCACACACCAGAGCGGGTCAGCTCCCATACCCTTTCCATCGCACGACGGAAGATATAGTCGACCTGCCGCCTGGAGATCCTACCATGCCTGTCCCCCTGGAGCGATCTGAGCCTCGCTCGGGATGTGAGCTCTATCCCCGTAAGCTCCCTCCTCAAGGATCGGGGTATAGAAGCCCTAGTCTCATAAGCCCGGGTACGCCTACCCGCCCTCTCTGCATCCAACTCCCTCCTGGCCTCATCCAGTCGGCCCTCGGCAACAGCCACTCGGGTCCTCAGGACATCCTGAACATATCCATGAGCTAACGAAGACTGCCTGTGGGCATGGTTAAGAGGTGGTGAATCCGGAGCCGCTGAGGGTGCCTCCTCGGTCTGCCTAGGCTCGGAAGTATGGGTCTCTGAGCTGTCATCATCAGGAATCCAAGATAGTGGTGGAGGGGTAGGGGCTCTGACCACCGGAAGTGTGGGTAATGGGGTACCAGCATACACTACCATAGGTCAAACATGCTCCTCAGCTACTGGGACCTCATCCGGGTCCTCCTCATCTGGAATAGCAATAACCTCTGTCTCTGACTCCTCTGAGGGGTCCTCCTCATCTGAAATAGCAATGACCTCCGTCTCTGACTCCTCTGAGGGGTCCTCCTCATCCTCTTCCATCTCAGGCTCCTCCTGATCCTCAACATCTAGCAATGCCTCATCATGCTCACGCTCGAACATCTCAGGGTCCTCTATCTCAGGCGCCTACACATTAAACGAGCTAAGTTACTATCATGATACTTATAAGGGTTCCCGTAAGTGTTTTAACTGTCAGCACTACTTTAAGTAGTCCGACCATGAACTTGGCAAGAGTTCTTATCATCTTTGTGAGTTTGTTATTATATCGACGCATCATCTCTGAGGTTTATAACGCTTAGCTCTGATACCATTTCTGTAACACCCCCAGATCCGGGGTCGGGGATCCGGGTCGTCACGGTCTTTCTTTCCACAATATCACTTCACTTAATTAATAATAATAACCTTATGCTGTGACCCCACACTAACACACACCACAACCCGTTATAGTCTCAGAGATGAAATAGAAATAAGTACAAGTCTTTGAATCCACAATTTAAAAGTTATTACAACCCAAAATGATTACTTGATAAATTTACAGTTAATTGCCATTATCTGCCACAAGTTATAATTATACATAATTGATTCTCAAAAGTAGATGGTCTGATCTACAATAGATCTACCTCTGCAGCTATAGCAGCTATAACATCATCGGGAAGATGCGGGACGCTTCCCACGCGCTTGCGCTGGGTCTGCTGGAGTCTGGCCATCTTTCCTAACTGTTGTTGTGTGATGAAGAAATAAAGCAAGAGTGAGCCTTACAGCTCACAAGATAATACATAGTGATAACAATAATATAAGTATCTAAATGGATACTTACTAAAATCTTTTACCAAGTGTAAGATAATTACTTACTAGATATAAGTAAAAACAAGGGATGAAGTTACCAAATACTTCACTATACTTATATCATTTATAAAGCTACTTGAACTACCACTGTTCAGAGTATAAAGAGTTTTCAACAGTTCATCACATAGATGAGACTACAAGACAAGATTTGAATAGATTAAATCTTTGAAATTTTATTAAAGGAAATGAAGTCATGATATACTTCATTAAGTTCTGATATATATATATATCCACATATACATCTTCTTTATACAATTTCCTGAAAACCTCTGTCATGTAAAGTATGAACAGAATTGCAATATCCAATAAATTTGGAAAGGAAAAGAATTTGGCATAAACCAGATATCTTGCTGATCAGGCGAAGATACCCATAAGTAACCTTTTCTACTAGTAGATGGACGAATTCCCCACTGGTCATCACCCTGGTCTCAATAGGACCTTATGCTGGACTGCCACTCAGCCACTTATGCATTTGATGGACTCCCACTGAGCCACTTACACTATCATGGACGCCCACTGAGCCCATGTTGCTTATGCCGACTCAATAGATGGACTTACTTCCCGAACGTTGGGTAAGTAATCAATTCATTTACCAAAACTGCAACCGTGTTGCGAATATAAAATACACCACAGAGCCGGATCCCTCAGGTTTTGAGCGAGTATTTAAATCCCCTTAAAAAGGAAGATCTTAAATATAAAAAAATGAGTTTTGGGATCCGCTCTAACTTTTAAAAATCATTTTGAAGACTCGAAAATACTTTATAGAGTGTTTGGAGTAAAGCTGATTTAATGAAGTAAATCAGTCCATAAAATATTTAGAAAATGTCTGAATATTATTATTTAAATAATATTCCCATAAAGAATAATCTTTATAAAAATAATTGAAGTAGAAGTATTAAAACTTATACTTGAAACGAGTATTAAATAACCAAAGATATACTTATACGAAAGTACTATCTTTATTTGAATAATCGAAAATAAGTTTGATTATTGACACCTTATTCTTTAATAAAATAAAGAATATATCTCAGCAAATAATCGGAGTCATAGATCCTCAAATGAATATTCAAATAATATTCATTAAATAATATAAACTGAGTCATAAGCCCTCGAATGAATATTCAAATAATATTCAATAAATAATATAAAAGAGTCATAAGCCCTCGAATGAATATTCAAATAATATTCAAATAATAAAATAAAAGGAATCATAAGTCCTCGAATGAATATTCAAAATAATATTCATTTAAAAAAATAAAGAAGTCATAAGCCCTCGAATGAATATTCGTAATAATATTCATTAAATAAAATAAAGGAGTCATAAGCCCTCAAATGAATATTCGTAATAATATTCATTAAATAAAATAAAGTTATCGAATAAACCTTATTCGATTAATAGTTTAAAAACTATATCAATATATATATATAAATATATATTATACTCGGGAGCCTCGCCTCCCGGTTTTAGAAAAAGTTCACCTTTTGATCCCCTATACTAAGGGTATACGCAAATACCGCTTATCTCTAGCATAGGTATTATGCAACGAATAAGCATTTGAACCAATAGATATATAAATCAAGAATACGAAACAGGCATGCATATATACCATATCACATGCTACAATATATCGCAAGAATTTGCTAATAACAAATATGCATTTATCACAAGATCATGCATATACACATATACATCACAACAACAGTAGAACGGGTAGAAAACTTGCCTGAGCGACTTGGGGTGATAAAAGGCTCGGGACGAGTCTGGTAACCTAGAAACAACAAGTAAGTTGGAATTAAACCAAAGTCACTTGTAAATCTATTCTTTAACTAACTTAGACTCTAACACTTGTTTTGCGCTTACTGATTTGCTTAAGTCACCCGGGTACCCTCGGCTCCACCATTTTTAATAATTTAACCTTTACGAGTTTTAAGGCGATTCCTTCGCGAGTGTCTTACCAACTGCCTAACACACTTACCATAAATGTTTCATGCATTAATTAACCGTTTTTGGTCTTTAACTTATGTTTCAAACTAAGGTGAGGGAAAAAGTTTCGTTCGCGAAACGCCGTTACTTGAAACGGTCGTTTCTCCTAAACCGTGCATCGGAATCGAACGAACTACATATCAAAACGAAGCTCGTAACATGAGCTATCTAAACATGGCAAGTGGTCATAATCTAGCAGGGGGTTCTCGGGTCCTAATGCTATGCAAAAAAACAGTCCAAAGAAAATCGGACGTTACGACAGCTATGTTTACGCGATTTCCAATATTTTAAACCATTCAAAACCCTCCCAATTCAACCTCAAATCCAACATACAACCAACATCCATCCTTATCACATCATAACAACCCCAACCAATTCAATTTTAACATTCATACTTATGCCTAAGCTTAACTTTAACCATACTTAAGTTCTTTTAATCAAAACCACAACATTTACCATTCCATTTCACTACCATTTCAATTCCCAAACTCTAATCATAACAACAAGCTACAATATCATCCTACTAATCAAAATCATCTTATAATACATAGGAATCTAGGGTTTGGAGATGGTATACCTTCCTTGAAGTGGTGGGAGGAGCTAGGAAGCCTTAAGAAGCTTTGAGAAGTCTTAGGAATGCTTGGATCTTCAAGGAAAACAAGAAAAACTTCAAGTTAAAAACTTGAAAACACTATTCATAGTCTTCTTCTTTGATTAAATGAAGAAGATGGAGAAGGAATTGATGGCTTAAACTCATGATATAGCCCTAACTAAGTATGAAGATGATTAGGGAATTAACTCACCAATTTAGGAAGCTTGGATCTTTGATTTTGAATTTCTTGCACTTTTGAATAGTAAAAAGCCGAGAGCTCTTCAAGAACAAGCCTTGGTTCTTTTTGATTTTGATGAAAAAATGATTTTGCTTGGCTTGGTTGATTTGTTTTTGTATTTGATTTAGTCAATTACCTTGTTGCCCTTGAATTTGTGTGGTTAAAAAGCCACCACACCTCCTTCCTTCCCATGTCATGCTTGTGTCATCCTCATGATGTCATCCTCCCCTCCTTGTCCTCTTTCTATTGGTTGGATGACATCATCCCCACTAATCCCTTTGATTAACTTCCTAATTGTTTGCCTAATGACCGCTGATCTGTTATACGGTTCGCTTAACTTTCATTTTCGTTTATCGTTTGAAGGATCATACCCGGGATCTTATTACTTAGGTTCCCTTAACCTTTCTCAATACATTATATTCCTTTTTATGATCCTCTATTATAATCATTTAATTTAAATCCTTTTTATCCTGTTACCTTATACTCAATTCTCTCCGTATCTAGTGGATTTCCGGGAAAAATCCAAGTGTTCGGAAATTGGATTCCGACGATCTTTACATACACTTATATACCACATAGAGTACTAATAATATCCCAGAATATCCATAACAGAACCCCTACATAGTGTGGCATGAAAAGTTTTCTCATTCAGCTAAAACACTATTCACCAGGGTTACAAAAAGTTGAAAATTTTGGGGGTTATTACAATAACCACGGATCACAACAGGTTAAAGTATGCCCACAAGCCACATCCTTATTTATATTACAAACATACCAAATCCCAACTAGTTTAACTTATGACTGAAAGTAAAACATTCTTACAAACTTTCAAACTCAAACTAAGACATAAGTCTTCCGCTAGCTTATTCCATCTCAACCTGAAATCCTATCTCGCACACTTTTCTGGGGATCCTCGCTACCAACAGTTTTCTTTTTAACTGGAAAAAAAAACTTAAAAAGATTTGCAAGAGTGAGCTAACTAGCTCAGCAAGCCACAGTGACAATACCGAGATTAAACAATGATCAATTGAAATGATATGAGGAATAAAGTTTCTAGATAAGAAATGATTAGTATTGGATATTTACTTTATATTTTAAAAACCAAGGTTAAGTTGCTAATCAGTCACGCACTAACCCCGAGCAAGGCACACAGCTCTGCTCTATATACTGGATCCAAGGCACATATTGGTTTAACATGACCATGAATCTGGTCTGACCATGAATTTGGTCCACATTTAAAAACAATCCAATTCTATAATATCAACATGATAAACAATGTAAATCAATAGGCAGAATCATAAACAACATTCATTTCAAAGCATAAGGTGATTCGTAAACATCATAAAGGTATAACAGGGTATGTACAATGATTGGCTTCCAGCCTGTAAATGAATAAGATGATAGAAGAACAAAGGTTTAATGGTAACAAGGATTAGTCTTCTGATGTATAAGGTATGAGGGTTGGTATATTAAACAAACCCATTTCAGGGATCTGTGTATGGTATATATGTATTTGTGGAGTAGTATCGTATATATGTGGTTCGTATCTAGGAACTCAACAATGAATGGTTTACTAGGAATAAGGCTTACGGCTCAAAGATCAATAAGAAGAATTAGGGTTTAGGGTTAAGTACTTCAAAGCACTTGTAATATAAAACAAGAACTATTGGGGATACTTAGCAACATATATCAAGAAAGATCAGAAATGCTTGCCCTATCTCAATCCGCTTTCACTTCACTTGTACTTGTCTATTGACTCTTACTCACTGACCACTTACTTTCCCTTTCTACATCTTGCTTCCTCTGCTAGACATCACAAGTATTTATCAATACTTATTCTTATCTCATTCTATTCATTACAAGGTTCTATCTACCATTCGCTTCACCCAAATCTAACTTACGGATTGAAAGTTAAGATAAAAACCGTCAAATAATATACACATAAGTTTATTACACATCAATCAGATCACATATAGCACATACCACGTAAGATATTCGATAAAAATAACTTTTCAAAGAAGATTCGGGGTTAAAATGATTGTCCGGATATTTAATACGAATTTTTGAACATTTTTCGAAATTAAAATGGATCAACAACCCATTTCATAAATAATTGAAAGGTTCGTATTACCCGAATCTGACTTTAAAATCATTTAATAATATTTATCGAGCCTTGAAAATAATTTAGAATAATATTTTAAAGCTCGAAACTATTTTTTGAAATTTTTAAATCAAAATAAATAATTGAATCCAATTAAATAATTAATTAAAATTAATTAATAACTAATTAAATAAATTAATCAATTAATATTTAAATTAAGTAACTAATTAAATAATTAATTATTAACTAAAATTAATTAATTAATTAATTAAGATTTATTTTTGAATTAAAAATAATTTTCAGAATTAAAAATAATGATTTTTGAAATTTTAAATAATTAAAAACAATTTTCTGATTATAAATTAAACAGAAAAATGATTTTTGAAAATGTTTCAAATAGAAATCCCATTTTATAATTTCTGAAAGTTCCAGGGACTGAATTGCATGTTTTTACAAACTATAGGGGCAAAAAGCTAAATTAACTACCTTCCTCGTCAATCGCAGGCAGTCGCCATTACCGGCGTCCCCAAGCTTTTCTGACCACCTGGTAAACTGCCCAGAATACCATCAAATTAACATGAATTAATCCCCTTGCTTCTAGAAACAAATCTGTAGAATCAAATTGAACAAATAATGCCTAGTTCGATCAGAAAATCGATCGAAACTTTCCGACGCTACCACGCCCATTTTTCCGGCGAACTCAAATTACTTACCCTCTGTTCATGAAACTTACATCATTTGATTGCTTGTTACACGATCTATTTATTGGTGTAATCAATTTAAACTAATAACCCTCAAAACAAAAACACCCAAATCCGATTAAGAACATTTATACTACATTCAAACCCTAATTTCAATAATTCAAAAATTATACACAATTTTCTTTATGTTATTGAACTCCAAATTCGACATATAATATACCAAAATGATTAGAATAAAATTATCTACAAGATACAATCATCAAATCACACAAACAACATCAAAATCAAAAATTTATATTTTAATCATAATTAAATTTGAATTTAAATAAATATATAGGAAAATACCTTTGATTTCTGCAGTGAAATTGATTGTATAATCTGAAAGTACTTTTCACAAGTTTCGATTTCGTTACTCACACTGCTTGATTTTGATTTCGATAATGCCTTCGTTTTTAGGTTTGATTTTGAAAAACACGACGAATATTAGGGTTTTTCTCTGTAAATTATATATTTAACTGTTTGTTTATGATTATCTACTAAAATAAAATACGATAAAGGCTATTTACACTTACGGAATATTGGTACCCCGTTGGATAATATCGGATATAAAAATAGATTATTTACCCGCTAAGTAATAATTAAACTGATCTAATTCAGTACCAATTTAAGATAATTATCAAAACCGAGCTTCTTATTATACAACCTACGAGAAGATAATGTAATAGTTTAACTCAAAATATCTCGTTTCTCGAGAATACGGGTTTTATCGATTTACGACAACTAATATTGTATCGAGAATTTTGTGCCAGGACCCGCACAGGTAAAACCGTACTCCGGATCATAAAAGTCAAAACACGGAAAAATGCTCGGAAAAATCTAGTTAGGTTAGGAAACAATTTTCCCGAGACTTCTGGGTTGTAAAAACATAAAAACGATTGAAGTTGGACGATTCCCGACTATACAAAATAGTTTATAATTACTCAGAAAAATAATTTATTAGATCTATAAATCCTTTATAAAATCATATAACAACATATAAATTACCAGAAAAATATCAAAATTATCTATACTTTATTTTGGATATATAAAAATTAAAATACTCAAATTTCATCACATATAAACATCCAAACATCAATTCCAATTACCATATAATTCACCAAAGTTCACATAATAATCACATAATAATTATTTATTGATAAATATAATTACAAGATATATCACAGATATTACATTGAGCATCTTGCAGCCATTGAGATATAAGGTGAAAAGGTTATGGTGTAGTGTTTGAAGTGGATGGGATGTCTGTTAGGTTTGAGGTGAAGGGGATAGAAGTGGTAAGTAACCATGTGACATGAGTGACGGTTTAATTCACAGTTGGAACTGTGGTTATGAGAGTGTATTGTTCACCAAAAATGGAAACCTCCATTTGAATTGAAGGGGATTTGACCAGGTTACCAGTCATGTACCATGGCATCAAATCCTTGTTCTTCTTGTAAAGAACTGACACTTGAATATGTCATACTTGCCTCCGCAATAGGTGGATCATAGGCAATTATACTCCTAGCTTCAAATTTTAGTGTAATTTCAGCTAGGGTTTTGAGGAGAGTTGTCCCTACATGAGGAACCTCCAATTGAATTGAAAATGATTTAGATAGTTTCCCCTTAGGAGTAGGGTTGCACAAAGCATAAAAACCGGACCAGGACCGACCCGGACCGGACCGAAGACCAGATTTTTTCAAAATTAGGGACCGAGGACCAGACCGGCTCTATCCGGTCTTGGGACCGGACCAGGACCGGAAAAACCCGGATTGGACCGGGACCGGACCAGTTTAATTAATATTTATATAAAAAAATTATTCATATAATTTTATTTTAATCTTTCTTTCAAATTTATATATAAAAAAATTTTGTAACTTGGTATGTCAATAAAAATTTAAAATTAAATACATATTTTAATATTTTAAAAGTACATATAAATTTTTAAGTGTATGAATATCAATATTTTATTACATGAAGTACGAAATTTAGTAATTTAAAGTGTAGTATCGATCTATTTTATTATATGAATTTATTATTTATTAATATGGATCAATAAAATATGATATGGGTGAATATTTAATATTTATATATAATTTTATCAGTCATCAATTAAAGGTAAAATAATTATATATATGAATACAGGTCCATTCAGGTCTTGACCGGATTTTTTCAGGTCTTGGACTGGACCGAACCGAAGATCGAATTTTTTCAATTATAAGGACCGGGGATCGGACCGGGTGTTGTGACGGCCTCAAGTCGGGGGTTAGGAGTTGACATCATCAATAACAATATTAACCACATAACATAATCCAACTCAACGTTATTATATAAACACAACCCCTTTACCAAGATCTTTTCCAGGTTTAAGTATGATCCAAGGTTACAATCATTACAAAACCAACTTACTACAGATAATCCTGACAATACTATCTTAATACAGCAACTCAACAGACCAACTGTGGTCTAGTACAACTACCTCATAGGAGCCTGACACGGAAGACACTGGAACTCTGCCCTGACTACCGCGAGAGAATCTCCTAGGTATCTGCAATACATATATAAAACATTCTGCAAGGGTGAGCAATCAATTGCTCCGCATTACCAATATATGAATAACAAATAAAATGATTTATGATAAAACAGTAACAGGAACAGAGAGTATAGCTAGTTTGCAAAACTTGATAAACATTTATAAACTGGATATCCAAAACTAGCATGCTCCGTAAAATAATAACATCAGTAATGTGCTGTGTATAAATACCAAAGTCAAATTTTAGCATGTTATATTCATTTCCAAATCCACTATATAAACCACTTGTTCTGGTACGGGAACCACAAAGCCAAATCAGATACGTAGCGGATATGTGAAGACAGCTGATCATGCTATCAACACTAGACGACTCCATCTGCCATCCCATAAACCTGTTCTGGAACTCAGAGTCTAGCTAGGTCTCTAACATGCTGGACTAATCAGTTATATAATGTGCGCAACCAAATTAGCCTCTTACGCCACCTCAATAGGCCCCCTGGCCCCAATGTATCCCATATCTGATCGTTTTATTCAAGTTTTCAAAACACTTGTACCTACGTCATTTCAAAATCATTCGTTTTACCAGCACACATATAAAATCCAGTTCGCAAATCATTTCATTCGAGATAGGTACCTTTCAAAGTTACTTTTCCCCAAAACAGATTTAAAATAGTGATTTATAACTACAGGGGATACGTAACTTACAACGTTTCTATTCCAGTACGAAATTAAAACATTTAGCTATTCATACGTACTGAACCATAAAAGAATGGTCAGGGGTACTTGCCTTGCAGAGCTTTACAACTATCATTGATCGACTCTGAGCCGACTGGTCGCTCAGGCTTTATCGTCTAACCACAAGATCACCTTGCATTCGACTTTAATACTTAGGTTCTTCGGTTGAAACCCTACTGAGCTCGTCAACTATCCACTAGGTTATCTTTAATCCAATGTCCACTTTCAGTTTCCCGACTATAACCTACAGGGTCGAAGTACTCTATGTTAGATGAACAGGTATGCTTGACATATCCTCAATACCAATCCTACCCAAACGAGAACAATCCCGACTCGTAATTATATACATTACTATAGTATACGTAACGTACATGATTCATATAATCAAATCTCGATTCAATATTTTTTTTCTGAAAACACATATACTCGTTGTCTTAGGAAACAAGTTGTCCTTTATATTTTCAAAGTATTTGTTTATTATTATAGAACTATTTACATTCGACTGGTAGTTTCGATATGTTACAGGGTACGTTCCCGAAAATCGGGCAACGCTTCCTTTTCTTATCGGACTGCCCGTCGAATACAATAGACGTCCACAATCACAATTCACAACAACAGATCACCATTCGCAATCTCAATTCTACAATTAATTCCACTAATATCACAACCACCGATCCAAACTAAGTTATTATCATTCACGTTTTTATATTTATTTATTTTAAAATATTAGGACTCAGATATACATCATCATCGTCCACCGTCCGCTCGTCAAAATTCATCGCGGGCGGCGGTAAAATCCCCGAGTACCTGATTAACTCGGGTTTCCAACCCTAAATTCTACCGATGAAATCATTTCTGCACACAATTATATTTTATTTCACGAATATTAGTCAACTATTTTCTGCAGAAAATGAAATAAAACAATAAAATAAAGTAAAACAGAATAAATAAAAATCTGGAATCAAGCAGGGAAACTCGTGTGCAACACGCTCGAACAACGAGAGATGAACACAGTTCAACCGAAATCAAAGCAGCAAATGGCCGGAGGAAAATATGGCAATCACAGACACCACAAACCATTCAAGTACAGGTACATATACACACATGAAAGTTTATATACATAAAATAGTAACCACCAGGAGAATTTTCCGGCGGCACCTTACCGGAAAAAGGGCGGCGGCCGGAACGCCAGTCAACGGCAGGAACAGGAAGAAGCCGAAAGAACCAGGGGAATCGCAGGAAAGGCAAGAAAACATGCACAGGGAAGAAAAGAGTTTTGAATCGAAATATTAATCTGAGAAAGATAGAGATGAAATCAAGAGTGAGGGAGATAGAGACAATAATGAATGTTTATTTTATGTTTTAAGGAGAATGAGACACGTATATCTCACCTCTGTAGAAATTTTACACGTGTCCAAGTTCCGAATAAAAGCCTTAATTTACCTGTACGTTACAAAATAACGAACAAACCTACGGGTAAGAATTAACCCAAAAATTACCAAATCAGTTTTCAAATTTTATAAAAATCCTGAAGTTAATAGAAACATAAATTTCGTAATTTTAAAATAATTTTTGAAGCGCGATTTATACCCGCTTTTTAACAATCAACGAAACAACGCGCGGGTGAAATTAATCCCAAAATTTTCCAAAATAATTTTAAAATTCTCAGAATATTTCAAACTTAAATAAATATGAGTTTCAAAAATTTTGAAGAATTCTGGAATTAAATACGGATTTTACCAATAACTGGAATCAGAAAATCATACAGGGCTAAATAATTGATAAAATATGGATTTCTAAGTTGTATAAAATCCCAAAAATAATTATTGTAATTATAAAATCTTGAAAATAATTTTAAGGACAACCCAAGTATTTATACAAATAAATTTGCATTAAATCCTCTTTTAAAAGTAAAAACAATTTAGTATACTTAATATTTAATTACATGAACCACCCTGTACACCATAAATCACACTGCATAGATAAAAATAAAACACATATAGCTAACAAAAGCTATACACATATGTCATTCATTTAATAATTCCATAATTAAATATAAAAGTATACGAGTCGTTACATTCTTCCCCTCTTAAAATATTCTGTCCTCAGAATCTGACTTAACTAAATAAGTGAGGATATTTTTCAAGCAGTTCTGGCTCTAACTTCCAGGTAGACTCTTCGACTCAAGGATTTACTCCAAGCATATTCATTATGAATATAAACTCATTCCTAAGGACTCGCTCTCAATGATCTAGGATTTGGATCAATCACTTTACGCCGAGTAAATTTGGATATGAGCCCATTGATTCCTAACCAACGACTTGGTTCGAATCAGATTCATATCTCCTTAAAATTGACACGTGGAACATATATATATATATATACATGCAACTGTGGTGACAACATCAACTCGTAGAGAATTTTTATCTATATTTCTTTATACCTCGAACAGTTCAATACATTTAGGACTCTACTTATCCCTTCTATTCAAACTTAACCAATTTCTTTCAAGGTGAAACTTTTGCCTGTACCATGATCCTAATTCTATATATTCCTATTCTTTCGATGCAAACCTGCTTTCTTTCTTTGTCTATCCCGAGCTGTTTCAACTCTTTTTTTCCGAATCAATACACCTACACTTTTGATGTAATGAATTAGCTCAGGACTTAACAATATCTGTTATTCCCAAGGAACTAACAATAAGATTTACAGAAGGGGGGTTGAATGTAAATCTCAAAACTTTTTCAAGTTTTGAGCAGTTTCAAAGGCTAAGTATTTTGATGAACAGTTGTGTGTGAATTGCTTTGAGCAGGTGCAGACAGATATATATTCAAGACACAAATATAAAGAACACAAAGGCTTCAAAAACTTTTCTGGTGGTTTTGTTGTTCCACCAGATATGTGTATTTCAGAAAATCTGTGATTCAAAGAATTAATCACAACTGCGTCCTAGTACAAACTAGATGATTTTCTCTCTGGATTTTTCTAAACAGCTCTGGAAAAATTTACACTCTAATTACTAGCTGCAACTTGGTTTATATATCACCAAGTTTACAAGTGAAGACAAAAGTACAAATATAATTAAAAAGGTTCTTCACATGTTTCTTCTTCATTTCTCTATCTAATGCAATCTAGGATAATCTGTGAATCTTTAAATACTTCCTTGTTTGCACCAGAATGGAAATGCTGTATTTTCTTGATTCCTCCAAGAGGCTACCACATTCCAATTATCTCTGTCAACCCATGTGCCTCTGTCAGCTTATGAATTGTCACTGTCAACTGCTATTGAACTGAGCATCCGTTGAAGCTTTCATCCGTTGATGGCTTTATCCATTGATGCTTTATCAGTTGAAGTTTTATCCGTTGATGTATTAGCAGTTGAAGCTTTATCCGTTGATGCATTCATCCGTTGATTGATGTTATCCGTTGAAGCTTTAGAGACATCCGTTGAAGCTTTGTTTCTCATCCGTTGAAGGCCTTTAATTTATCAGTTGATACTACTTCATTTATACAAAATTACAAGGCATGAAATATTTACAATTAGCCCTCCTATTTGCATATCCACTAGTAGTCAATATGACTTATAATTTCCCACAACATCTAAGAATTATAACTTAAATACAGAAATTGAAATGTGCTACAATACTAAACTTATTTCTAAGTAAAGCTACTCCATCAACGGATATCCAGAATGGTCTTATCCGTTGAGGCTATAAATACTAGATTTCTACTTAAGTGTTTTGTTTAACTTATCATCAAACCAATACACATATTCCTAACAATCTCCCCTTTTATGTCTACTAGAATTGTAGGCATAAATTTTGGTTTATCTTGATGATAACAAAACACTTAACACATATATGAACTGAAATCAAGTAGAAATTCAAAAGTTCTGCAAAAGTGTATGTACTGAGATATAATTGAAGAATTATATTGTTTCTAAGGATGCTCCTTTAGGCTGAGTAAATTATTTTCTTTTCCTTTGATCCCTTGTTTTCTTCCCTAGCCTCATGTCATTTTCCTCTACTTGGAGTTGGAGTTTTCTGTAGAATTCAGCTTCATCTTCTTTACTGATATCCAACTTAGATTGCATGTCCTTGAGAGTTTCATTACTGGCAATTTTAAGCTGGTCTTCAAGTCTGAAAAATCTTCTGACTCCTTTATTGTCTCTGAACTCCATCAGCCAATGAGGTGATTTATGAATTGTAATTCCATGATCAGGTATGAGTAATGTTCTAGGCAAGGAATTAGACTCCCACCAAGTTTTTCTTATGCTGGCAATCTTGTTGAGAATCTCAGTTTTGGCAGTCCTGGTAAAGCTAGAATCCCTTTTGATAGCTGAGTAGACTCTAACCAAGGTAGAATAGCCTTCATTCAGAATTCTTTGAAGAGGCCAAGTCCTTTCCTCACTTCCTTTATACTTGAACACTAGCCTTTCCGGGAGCTGTTTGTATGCACTTATTCCCCTTACTTCCTCCAGCTCATCCAGATAGAGTTCAATATCTGTAAACTCTTTTATGTCAGAAATGTGAACATAATCATCCTTTGAGGCTTGTGGCTTAGGCTTAGGTTTATATTTCTGAGTGAATTTACTTGAGGTTGGGGGAGGTGTTGATTTGGATTTTCTTTTCAGTTTCTTTGGTGGTGGAGAGGTAGTTAGGAAGGTAGGCAAGTTGATGGTGTCCCAATCAATAGGTTCCTCATTAGGGATGATTGGTTCACCATGGACATTTATACTAGGATCAACAATAAAAGGTTCAGGAATGGAAGGTAGTGGTTTAGATTTTGATTGGGTTTCCACAGTGACATCTCCACTCTTCCTTTTTGCATTGGCCTTCTTTCTGTTCCCTTTCTGCCATTCATTTCTTTCCTCCACACTCTCACCAATCACATTCCCCATATCCACATTTCTGCTTTCAATCTTGTCTTCTTCACTCTTGTCTTCAATCTTCTTCTTTTCTTCAGTCTGACTTGACTTTAGTTGTTTTTCAAGCTTTGCTTGTGCTCTTTTGTCAGCCTTCAGCTTTTTAGCTTCTTCCTTTAACCTCGTGGTTTCTTCCCTCTTGGCTTTTGAGAATTTGGGATGTCCTTGCATCACATAGATACTCTTTCCCTCTCTATAAATGATAGCCATATTCATTCTTTCCACTACATCATTGGTCTCTTTGTGCTTTATGATGCTACCACCCAAAACTTTGTCTTCATCAGGTTTTTGAAGAGGAAAATCCACTTCTTTTGGTTGACCAAAGTTTAGAGGGTTCTTTGTAGAGTCCCTGTTGAATCTAGTGGATGGCTTGAGTACCATGGGTTTCAAATTCCTGAAAGAAGTTTCTCCAACCTTATTTCTCCTTACTGGCTTGTGCTCCATAATGATTGGCTCAACCTTTGTGCTATATTTCACAGATAATGATTTTGAAGTTGTAGAGCCAAACACCTGTTGCATCCTTTCATCAATTTTTCTCCTTTGCTCCTTCACCTTCATCTTAGCTGCTACTAGCTGGATTAGATCAATTCCATCAAGCTATCCTTTGATTTGAAGTGTTGGAGAAGTAGTGATGGTAGGAACTAGCACTTTGGATATTTGAATGTTTGTAGATGGCTCCCCTCCCCCTTCCACTTTATTCTCCCCCTTTTTGTTATCATCAAGGAGAGGAGTCAGGCCTTGTGCTTTAGCCAGTTGTATTAGAAGACTTGTTTGAGACTGTCGATTTTGAAGAATGGTGACCACAGAATTTTCAATAACTTGAACTATGTCCTCCAATTTGGCCAACCTCTTTTCAGCATCTAATTCTCTTCTCAGTCTCAATAACAAGTCCTGCATGGTACCATAGGGCATGACTGAATCCAGCTTCTCAGAATTGTAGGACTTCAAGTCAGCTATATCCTTCTTGAGTTCATCGACACTCAGATTCTGTCTTAATTGTTGTAGCTTCATGAGATTTAGAGAATCTAGGTGGGCTTGAAGAATAGCCTTGTTACCAGCATTGGAGGTGTTCTGAATGGCTTTTTGGATAAACATGATTTGTTTGACTAAGGATACATTGAATTGTCCTGGTGTAGACTCCTTTGTCAATGCCCATTTAGGTAAATCTGGAATAGAACTTAGGCCTTCATCTCCCCCTAAGTTCATGCTTCCATAAAATAAAACAGAGTCATCATTATTAGAATTTACTCCAAATTCTTCAGATGGCTCACCAGCTATAGAAGGCATCAAGTTGACAGCAGCTTTATCCCTTTGTAGAGATTCTGAAGTATGTACTAGATTTAAAGTCTTTCCTACCTTCTCATTGCCCTGAGTATCCAATAATTGATAGGCTGATACAGGATGAGTAATAGTGTCAGCATCCAAGGAAATGTTATCAATTACAACTTTGTAATGTTGCTGAAATTGTCTTTCCTTTTCAGCATCATCCACAATCATTAACTCATTAGCAATGGCTGGATCCACCCTTATACCTTCTATACCTGCTTTTCTCTCAATTTTTCTCTTTTCTTGCATCAGTGGCTCCCCATGGCTCACACTCCTCACACCCTCACCTTCACCTACTAAGGTGGCACTCATCTCACTTTCTTTTGCCATGCTGGAAGAAATAGCATGCATATTTAGACTCTCAAACTCTCCTTTTTTCCTGGGAGCAACCCAGCTTCTCACTCAAATTTTCACTCCCTTCCCTCAATCCTAGAAGTGATTGTACAATAACCATGTCTTCTACACTTGGAATTGAGTCAGTTGTTTGTGTAGAGACTATCAACGGATAGGGAGTATCCGTTGAAATAGAAACTGATGGTATCAACGGATAACCGTTGTTAAGCTTATCCGTCAAAGAACAACCACTAGTCAACGGATGAGGAATATCCGTTGAAGAAGGAAAAAAAGTAGAAATTGAAAGTGACATAATTGTTGAATCTGTGTGGATTAATTTTAATTTAGTTGACACAGATTCTTCAACTAAGTCTGAAAGAATTGGCTGATGATCTAACAAATCATCTAAAGGATGATGATCACCAGTATTTGAGCGGGGCACCTCCGTGAGTTGTAAAGAGGGAGAATCAGGAATTGATGTGAATATCATGTCCACATCCAGAGATGGTGATGGAGAATTTGGTGATTGATGTGTGTCAATTTTGAGAGAATGGGGTTGTGACTCCACATTTGTTGGAGTCACATCAAGCTAAATTTGAGAAGGCATAGATACGGGTAGGTGTATCTGTGCAGTGTGTGCACCCTGTGTGGAAACAAAGGTTTTGACCCTCTTTATTCTTGTAAAGGCTTTTATAGGTGAGTGTGTGGCTTCAGTGTCCCTCTTTCTTTTGTTCTGTGTCCCTGGTTGGGGACTATTTTCAATAGCTGCACCCTTTTGGGAGGATGCAACTAGGGATGAGTTTGAATCCTTTTCAACCACCACAGTCTTTTGAGAAACTGTGGTTTGGCTAGCTGGGGTATCACTCACCTCTCCTACCTTATCCTGAGGGGTTTCTTGATGTTCACCCCTCCCCTCACCACTCACACCCTGTTCACTCCCCTAAGGGTTTATGGTAGTTGTTACAACTGTTGTCTTTTGAGAAACAACAGAGGTGGCTTTCTTTGACTTTGGTTTTGAAACTTTAGGTTTGGTGGCCTTGGTAGGAATCTGTTGGGACAAAGACACAGATTCCATGGCCACACTTGAAGGCAAAGAAATAATGGGGTTGGAAGTAGTAGGAGTTGAAGAATTATTTACCTCACTTACCTGAGGTGCATTCATTATTGGTAAGTATACCAATGGCACCTGATTGTTGAGGTTAATTCTCAAAAGGTCTGCAATGACCCTTTTCTCTTGTGCCCAGCACTTGAGTTTATTACTCTCATTGGTTATGACCAAACCTTCAGCAACATGATTAGCCAATAACATAAAGAATCTAGCATAGTAGATGTTATGAGGTCTATTAGCTTTGTTACCTAACCTGGTACCTAATTCTAGCATAACATAGTTGCTAAAATTAAAATACCTATCAGAAACTAGCATATAGAGCATATTAACAAGAGATGAAGTTATTGCATCAAAATTACTAATTTTCCCAGAGAAAACCTTGATAAAGGCATCACCAAGAAAACTCCATTCTTTCCTAAGGCCTTTTCTTCTAATACTCCCTAAACTAGCAGAATCAAAAGAATAGCCTATGGAATCTAACATGCTAGATACATCATTATCAGTGTGTGGTGTCATGGCATTGTTCTCAGGTAGTTTGAAACAGGACTATAAATCATCACAGTTAATACAGTAATCTTTACCTTTGAGAGTGAAAGTGATGGTCATATCAGTGGGGTTGAATTCTGCAGTTGTCCAAATCTTCTCAATTACCTCACAGTAAATAGTTGGGGCTTCCAGCATTGCATAGCTTAGTTTACAGTTCCTGATGAAGTCCATCATCTTGTGATAATCTGAGTGGGCTTCATTCTTTTCCACCAAAGCTATGAAATTGTTTTTCTCATAGACAAATCCAGACAGGGACATTATCTTTACTACTAGTGCCATTGTAGTGGTTAGAGGTTGCAGAGAAAAGTTGAGAGTTTTGGGAGAGAAAGAGAGTAAAAGCTTTTGAAAAATTGCAAGAAAGCGTAAAGTGAAAATAAGAATTCAAAGGGCTTTTATACTTTCTTAAATTAAAACATAAGGAGAATGATTAAACAATATTTTTAAGTAAATTACAGCCGTTTGAGAATAAAGAAAACCGTGTGAATTCTAAAAACCGCCTTTAATACAAATACATATAACTGTGTATATATATATATGTATCAACGGTTAAGTAAAAGAATCAACGGCTGTTACTTACTTAAAACAACGGATGTGACACTTCAACGGATGAGGTAAACAGTTATCCGTTGAAGGATAAAATTACCAGAAATGTATTTGTCTTTCAACGGATAATGAACATCCGTTGATAGAACAATTTTGGCTTTCAACGGATAGGGAATATCCATTGATAGAATAAACTTTTATTAAAGCCAACTTTGTTCTTGCAACAAATTCATTTCAGGCTACAAAGCAAATTACAATAAGAACATGAATTTATGAATAATTAAGCATACCTAGCTCACTTACTAATCTTGTGAATGTTGATTCATCAAGTGGCTTGGTAAATATGTCTGCAATCTGCTTCTCACTTGGAACAAAATGAAGTTCCACTGTACCATTCATCACATATTCCCTTATGAAGTGATACTTGATATCAATGTGCTTGGTTCTTGAGTGCTGCACTGGATTTTCAGTAATGGCAATGGCACTTGTGTTGTCACAGAATATTTGAATTTTGTCAACATTTAGCCCATAGTCAAATAGTTGATTCCTCATCCACAGTATTTGTGCACATCAACTACCAGCAGCAATGTACTCAGCTTCAGCTGTTGATGTAGAAACATAATTTTGCTCCTTGCTGAACCAGGGCACAAGTTTATTCCCTAGAAATTGACAGGTGCCAGTTGTACTTTTCCTGTCTATTTTGCAACCTGCATAATCTGCATCTGAGTAGCCAATTAGATCAAAACCAGACTCTCTAGGGTACCAAATTCATAGATTTGGAGTCCCTTTGAGATATCTGAAAATTCTTTTAATAGCCACTAAGTGAGATTCTTTCGGGTCATCTTGAAATCTAGCACATAGACATATAAAAAACATTATATCAGGTCTACTAGCAGTTAAATATAGAAGTGAGTCAACCATGCCTCTATAACTTGTAATGTCCACAGACTTTTCAGCCTTGTTTAATTCAAGCTTGGTGGCAGTGGCCATGGGAGTTCTTGCAGATGAACAATCCATTAAGTCAAACTTCTTTAAAAGATCATAAATATATTTAGTTTGACTAATGAAAATTCCACCACTAACTTGTTTAACTTGTAAACCAAGAAAATAAGTTAGTTCTCCCATCATGCTCATTTCATATTTTCTTTGCATTAACTTAGCAAACTTTTTACAAAGCTTATAATCTGTAGAACCAAATATAATATCATCTACATAGATTTGAACAAGTATTATAGAGCCATTAACATTTCTAAAGAAAAGAGTTTTGTCAACAGTACCTCTTATGAAGTAATTATCTAGGAGAAATTTTGACAAAGTCTCATACCAAGCTCTAGGTGCTTGCTTTAGTTCATAGAGTGCTTTCAACAGGTAATACACATAGTCTGGAAAGTTTGGATCATCAAATCCTGGAGGTTGGCTTACATAAACTTCTTCCTCCAATTCTCCATTCAGAAATGCACTCTTGACATCCATTTGATAGACTTTGAAATTGGCATGGGCTGCATAGGCTAGAAAGATTCTGATGGCTTCAAGTCTTGCAACTGGAGCAAATATCTCATCAAAATCTATTCCCTCTTGTTGAGAATAGCCCTTGGCAACCAATTTAGCTTTATTCCTTATGACAGTGCCATTTTCATCCATCTTGTTTCTGAATACCCATTTTGTGTCAATAGAGCTCTTGTTCTTTGGCTTGGGTACCAGCTTCCATACCTTGTTCCTCTCAAATTGGTTTAGCTCCTCTTGCATTGCTAAAATCCAATCTGGCTCCAATAGAGCTTCTTCCACTCTCTTAGGTTCCTCCTGTGATAGAAAACTACTATATAAACATTCATCTTGAGTAGCCCTTCTAGTCTGCGCCTTAGATGTTGCATCACCAATGATCAATTCAAAAGGATGATTCTTGGTCCATTTCCTTTGAGGTGGTAGATTAGATCTAGATGAGGTTGCCTCGGTATTGTCATGATGTGAGATAGAGTGTTGATTGGTTGAAATTCCCCCTGAGTTACTGATCCTTTGAAAGGAACTGGGAGTTCTATCAACTGATGAAATAAATTGATTATCCGTTGATAGACTATGATCAACGGATGCTTCATTATGTACTTCAACGGATGATGCACTTTGTCTTTCAACGGGTGCTACATTACTTCTATCAATGGATGTTGAATTATGACTTTCAACTGATGCAGCATTTTGTGAATTATCCAAAGGCAGATTTTGAATCCTTTTCGAGGTGCCTTATCCATCATTCCCATCTTCACTATCATCACAATATATCTCAATGTTGTTAAATTTGAGTCCTTCATGACGTCCCTCATCTGTTAGTCCATCAATCTTTTTATCGTCAAACACAACATGCACAGATTCCATAACAATGTTGGTTCTTAGATTGTAGACCCTATATGATTTTCCAGCAGAATAACCAATAAATATCCCTTCATCAGCCTTTGCATCAAACTTCCCTTTGTGATCAGGTTGATTCCTTAGAATGTAGCATTTGCAACCAAAGACATGAAGAAAGTTTAAGGTTGGTTTTCTTCTCTTGAACAATTGATAGGGAGTCATGCCTTTTGCCTGATTGATTAGAGAAATATTCTGAGTGTAACATGCACAGTTAACAGCCTCAACCCAAGAATATGTTGGGAGTTTTGACTCTTCAAGCATTGTTCTTGCAGCTTCAATTAGTGATATGTTCTTCCTTTCCACCACATTATTCTGTTATGGAGTCCTTGGAGCTGAGAACTCATGCATGATCCCATTTTCTTCACAGAACAACCTCATGGTAGAATTCCAGAACTCAGTTCCATTGTCACTCCTGATATTCCTTACATTAAAATCTGGATGATTGTTGACTTACTTGATGTGATTGATAATGATTTCACTAGCTTCATCCTTTGATCCAAGAAAGTAGGTCTATGAATCACTAGGCAATATCTTTTCCTTGAGATTGACAATACATTGACTGGTCCAAAAAGATCCATGTGTAGCAGTTGTAATGGTTCATCAATTGCTGATTCAAGCTTCTTACTGAATGATGCTCTCTTTTGCTTTCCTTTCTGACAAGCATCACACAGTCCATCCCTTGAGAATTCCACTAGAGGCATTCCTCTAACTAAGTCCTTTTTGACTAGATCATTCATTGTCTTCAAATTCAAATGGGACAGCTTCTTGTGCCATAGCCAACTTTCATCTGGACTTGCTTTGCTGAGAAGACAAGTAATTGATTCTGCATCTGTAGAGTTGAAGTCATCCAAGTACACATTCCCTTTTCTAACTCCAGTTAGAACCACTTTGTTTTCCTTCTTACTTGTGACAACACAGGCTTCAGAATTGAAGGAAATAGTATTCCCTCTGTCACATAGTTGACTGATGCTCAATAGATTGTGTTTGAGACCATCAACTAATGCAACTTCATCAATGATGACATTTTCTTTTGAAATCAAGCCATATCGCATAGTGAACCCTTTGCTGTCATCTCCAAAGGTTATGATAGGGCCATCTCTCTCCTTGAACTCTGTGAGCAGGGTGAAATCTCCTGTTATGTGCCTTGAACAACCACTGTCCAAGTACCATAGATTCCTTCTTTTTCCCTGCACACAACAAAATCAAATCAAGTTGATTTTGGTACCCAAGTTTCCTTGGGTCCAGCCTTGTTAGTCTTTTTCCTAGACTTCATACTTCCTGCACCTTTTGACTTAGGTAACTTTGGGTCAACCTTGGTCTCAGATGTAGTTGGTTGAAGTATAGGGTTAGTCACAGAATCATTTAGCACATTTGGTTGAATTTGATAAGGCATAGATTGTGCAAATATGTTATTCCACATAGGCATGTTGTATGGCATTTGAGGCATACTGAATGCAGCAAAATAAGGATTATTAACATATGGCATGTTTGCAAAATGTGCATGAGGATTCTGTTGAGACATAACAGGCATAGCATGCAGAGGTGACATAGACATGTTAGGCATGGAAGGAGTTAAAGGCATGGGAGCATTCTTAACAGACTTGCAGTTAGCAGATAGATGATTAACACTTTTAAAATGCACACAACTTTTTCTAGGAGCATACTTATCAGGTGTGTAATTGTTGTGTTTGTTAATCCCCACCTTCCCATTTCTATTATATTTCCTTTTAGTTTCCTTTTTATCCTCAACCAACTTAAGCCTATTTTTCAACTGATCTAAAGTCATGTGTCATATATTCACCTTACTGGCATCTTTGGATGTGCTAGCTTCTTCTTTGACAAAGTTCTTGGAAGTTGAACCAAACTTCTTATTGAGATTTTTCAAATTGTTCTTTTTAGAATCACTTGCCTGTTTTAATTGATGAGCCTTCAACATATGCTCCTTTTCTTCCTTCAACAGATAACTTTCATCATCCGTTGATTCCACATCCGTTGACAATCCATCAATTAATTCTACTTCCTTTTTATTTTTCTTCCAGGCATTCTCACAGAGTGATTCAATTCCCTGAACTTTGACAATCTGAGCACTCACATCCCTAGATGTTTTCCAGGCCTTGATTACATCTTGCTCATGTTCTAATTGTTTAGAAAGAATTTCTACTTTCTTAACAGATTCTTCTAGTTCACTCTCAACAGATAAGCATTTGATTTAAACTTTTCATGCTCAATTACCTTACCCTCTTACACAGCATTCCTATCACTTAAAAACAAATTATTCTCTTTAATTCTTGTATTTTCTTTAGCTAGTGATTTAAGGGAAACACGCAAATGATATAATTCATTGGACATATCATTTATAACTTCATTGTATTCAATTTTAGAAAGCTGAGAGATGTCAGTAGTAATTACCTGGTTGCTTGATGAACTAGTTTCATTTTCATCAGAATTAGCCATCAGGGCTAGGTTGACATATTTCATATAATCATTTTCATTGGCTCCATCCGCTGCCCAGTCATCTTGAGTCAGAAAAGCTCTTTCCTTTTGTTTGAGCAAATCGAAATATTTCTTTTTGTAATCCACTTGCTCAAATTTCTTCTTCTCAGAAGTTGGCTTTCTGCACTCATTTGCGAAGTGTCCACTTATGCCACAGTTATAACATTTGAACTTAGATTTGTCCACTATGTTCTTGTTTGACTTAGTGAATCTTGCATTTTTCTTGAATTTCATCTTTGCAACCCTCCTGGACAGAAAAGCCAGATGCTCATCAACATCATCAGTCATCTTAACTGGAACTATCTTCAACCTCAGCTACTTGCTCCTTTCCCTTGCTTGATTCTGATTTGCTTGTGCCAATTTTGGGACTTGGCATTGTCTTTTCTTCATTCCTGGCTTCAGTCTTCTCATCGTCATCTACAAGTGCAACTGATCCACCTTTTATCTTTCCCTTTTCCAACAACTCATCTTGCTCCATCTCAAGTTCATAGGTCTTCAAAATTCCATATAGTCTTTCAAGTGTGAAGTCCATATAATCTTGAGAATTCCTTAGTGAAACAGTCATAGGCTTCCATTCCTTTGTTAAAGACCTCATAAATTTTAAGTTAGAATCCTTGACTTGGTACACTCTGCCATACAGCTTCAATCCATTCAACAGTTTTCGAAATCTATTGAGGTATCATTCAGTGATTCTCCTTCTGCAAAATGAAAGTATTCATACTGTTGAATGAGAAGCTGTATTTTGTTTTCTCTAACTTGTTCAGTACCTTCAAAGATAAGTTCCACAGTATCTCAAATTTTCTTAGCAGTTTGGCTGTTAATGACATTATCAAACATATCTTGATCTAGGCCATTAAACATGTCAAACATATCTCAAATTTCACAGCAGAATGTTCATGGCTTTCTTGTCCTTGTGAACCTCTTCAATATCTTCATCAGTCCATTCTGCTTTTGGCTTGGGAATAGACTGTCCAACAGCAACTGTGGCAGTTACAGCTGTGGCCACCTTGTGAGGGATGTGAGGACCATTTTCAATGCAGTTGATGTAGCTTTCATCTTGAGATAGAAGATGTAGATGCATCTTCACTTTCCAGTGATGGTAATTATCTCTTTCCAGGATTGGAATCTTTACACCAATATCCTTCTTACTCATGATGTTAGTAGAATAGATCTTTAAACTCTTTGTATGTTAAGAGCTTGCTTTGATACCAATTGTTATTCCCAAGGAACTAAAAATGAGATTTACATAAGGGGGGTTGAATGTAAATCTCAAAACTTTTTCAAGTTTTGAGCAGTTTCAAAGGCTAATTGTTTTGATGAACAGTTGTGTGTGAATTGCTTTGAGTGGGTGCATACAGATATATATTCAAGACATAAATGTAAAGAACACAAAGGCTTCAAAAACTTTTTTGGTGGTTTTATTGTTCCACCAGAGATGTCTATTTCAAAAAATCTGTGATTCAAAGAATTAATCACAGCTGCATCCTAGTACAAACTAGATGATTTTCTCTCTGGATTTTTTTAAACAGCTCTGGAAAAATTCACACTCTAATTACTAGCTGCAACTTGGTTTATATATCACCAAGTTTACAAGTGAAGACAAAAGTACAAATACAATTAAAAAGGTTCTTCACATGTTTCTTCTTCATTTCTCTATCCAATGCAATCTAGGATAATCTGTGAATCTTTGAATACTTCCTTGTTTGCACCAGAATGGAAATGCTGCATTTTCTTGATTCCTCCAAGAGGCTACAACATTCCAATTATCTCTATCAACCCATGTGCCTCTGTCAGCTTATGAATTGTCACTGTCAACTACTATTGAACTGAGCATCCATTGAAGCTTTCATCCGTTGATGGCTTTATCCGTTGATGCTTTATCAGTTGAAGCTTTATCCGGTTATGCATTAGCAGTTGAAGCTTTATCCGTTGATGCACTCATCCGTTGATGGATGTTATCCGTTGAAGCTTTAGAGACATCCGTTGAAGCTTTGTTTCTCATCCGTTGAAGGCCTTTAATTTATCAGTTAATACTACTTCATTTATACAAAATTACAAGGAATGAAATATTTACAATTAGCCCTCCTATTTGAATATCCACTAGTAGTCAACATGACTTATAATTTCCCATAACATCTAAGAATTATAACTTAAATACAGAAAATGAAATGTGCTACAATACTAAACTTATTTCTAAGTAAAGCTACTCCATCAACGGATAGCCAGAATGGTCTTATCCGTTGAGGCTACAAACACTAGATTTCTACTTAAGTGTTTTGTTTAACTTATCATCAAACTAATACACATATTCCTAAAAATATCTTTATCCCCACTTTCTCCCAATAGAGTGAGGACCCACGCTCGCGTCCATACAAGGCTTCGCAATGTAGCATTCCCTTACTAGCATGATAACTATTAGCATAGAAAACTCAATCCATGATAGGTGATTACTTCAGTTTCCTTATATTGTCCAATATATATACTCTCCACATATCTTATATTGTCTGAATCATCTTCTCACTTTGACCCTTCGTCTAAAAATGATAGGCAGTTATCATTTTCAATTTAATTTCCAACATTCGATCGCCTCTTACTCATTTTCATCAGTTTAGGCTGGGAAATAATCTCATATACTAACTTCTCATCACCTTCAGGTACTCATCTTCATTCCCCCAATTTCAGGAATTTTAATTATATATCTTTTACTACACTGGCCTTGCCTGAGTGGTCGTTAATAGGATATCATAATCTTTTAATAATCTCAACCACAACTTATACCTTGAATGTAACACCCCCAAATCCAAGGTCGTGAATTCGGGTCGTTACGATCACTTATTAATTAAATAATTCTCTTTTCACAATATTACTCGACCTTTTATTCAAACTCACATACACACAGGTTATATGCTTGGAAACATTATCAAATAAATCATTTCCACTTATCTACCTGACGGGGCTGGCGCACAAAAAGCCTACGGAACTCACGAGCGTTCCTTACCCACCTAAGGACAGCAGTCCTGGTCTGATCCATGCTGGTAGTCTGTTGTGATATGATATATAAAAGCAAGGGTGAGCATTAAAGCTCAGCAAGGTATATATCCCCATATTTAAGTATGTAAGGATAAATAAAACCAATAATTATACTTTGTATCTCCAAAGCGTTCTGAAAGTTTATATGCTTATCAAATTTATAATATTCTCAAAATCAACTACAATAGTATATCCAATGAATACTTGTATTCATCTCTTTCTCAAAATCATTTTATACTCGTACTCATTTTATTTCAAAATCTCAAGATGTTACTCGAACCAAGATTCTCATATGGGTGTGATATATATTCGTCAACATCCCAATTTAAAACTCAGCCTTATCGGCAGATTTCACAAATGGATTTGATATATAATCATCAACATCCTTATTTAAACTCAGCCTTATCGGCAGATTTCTCAAATGGATTTGATATATATTCATCAATATCCTTGTTTAAAACTCAGCCTTATCGGCTCTCTGTTGTATATTTCACAACAGTTTTTCCAAAATGGAAGAAAGGGACTATACTGGAATAAAACACGTATCGGTGATCAGCCGAATACGAAATTTTCTCTACTAGTAGAAGGAATACAAACCTAGCCGCCTTTGGGCTCATGAAGACACTACACGGTGGTTTCCCATTGCCGTGCAAGTCCGAAAGTCAATGGTCACATAGACCATATAACCGTACAATGCGCCACTCCACGCTTGCATAATGCGCCACTCCGCGCTTGGTCACTGCCCGATACCACTCCGTGCCGGGCATGCCACATTCCAGTCCCAAAACAATTATATCTTTTGCTCAAAATCCTTTTTCGAAGGAATAGGTCGTTAAAAGTTGACCTCTAAATAAGATGATTTATTCATCACTTTTAACTCAATTGATCTTTGGGAGTTGTCGGAGTTTTGAATTTAAAATCATTTTCAAATCCCTATTTGTAGTAGGGTGACACATATATTACTCACTTGTTCTTTATTGAACGAGGAAGCAAAACTCTTATGCTTCTAGACTAAGTTCCCTAAGGTTTTTATACGTTTAAAATGATTAATCTCTTTCAAGATTTTTGAATAATTTAGAAAGTACCTTTGGGAACTATGTCTATTTTTAAATAAGTTTTTAGAAGTCCGGAGATATTAAATATCTAAGGTCTCATAATAATTTAAGAGGGATTCAATGAATTGATAAAATCTTATAAATAAAACATCTCGGTATAAGGTTCAATGAATTGATAAAAACCTTCTATATAAAATATCTCTGAATATGGTTCAATGAATTGATAAAATCTTAAGTACAAAGTATTTCGAATTAAAGTTCAATGAATTAATAAACCTTAAATACAAAATATTTCTGAAATACAAAATATTTCTGAATGAGGTCCAACGAATGGAGACACCTTAATCAAATAATCAAAACAGGGTTTGGTATCCTATAATTGCTCTTTGAATAGTTAAATCTTTATTAAATAACGTGAAATGATTTATAAACTATTCAGTATATTTTTAAATACTTTCTGGATATTTAATAATCCCTTAAGTATCGCTTTATAAAATAATCAATCAAGTAAGGGTGTCCCTTAAATGAATAAACCAATATTTCTCGAAGTTTAAGTCAAAATCTCAATCGTTCGCTTGATATCTATATTACGCGAAAGGTACTTTATTTATGGAAATAGAAATCTTTCGCGTCCGGCTCTCTCCGGAATTAAATCGCTATTAAAATATCTCCAACTCCCATTATCATATATTATATTTGAAATACATTTCAATTTCTCATACTCGTGTAAAACGAAATTTGTTTTCGTAATAATCGCATAATTCGTATGCATTGATATCATAGACAAGCATATATATTTGAAATGTAAATCATGGCATCAATATCACAACAGTATATATATAGCATGGATAGTATGAGATAGGGTTTCAAAAACTTGCCTCGAGTAATCGAAGTGGTATGGTCTCTGGTGTTTGGTTGGCGATCTATAAACAAGAACCAACGGTCTAAGTTAGTACGCGATTAACGTCTCGCTTTTATTAAGCAACTTTCGCAACTACTCAAGTATAACGAATCTTCGATCGTCACATTCTCAACACTTATATTCTCACTTTATAACATGGTCGAGTTTTGAAATCGATCGTTCGCTTTAGAAAGTCCATTTCGAGTTTTAAGCTCGAACGTGAGAAAATGCGCGTCAAAACTAGGTTTTTATGCGTTTCTCGCTTGCTCTCACTTTACCAAAATATTTTTATAAAATCGAAAAATTAATATTTTCTCAAAATTCTTTTTGTACAGTCTTCTCTACTGTCATATCCATTTTTTATAAGTTTTCCAGAATCTCAGAATTATTTTAAGTCCTTCAAAATCACCATGCAAGTGGACTTAAGTGCAGTTGGCTAATCGCAGAAATGTTTTACACTAAAACGACCATAACTCCTAAACCGTAAATCTCCTCATGATGATCTACACATGTATAGAAACTGCAAAACAATATCTATCTACTAATGGCCAGTGGTTTTCAAATTTTAACCATTTTCATGGCCGAATGTCCTGCAGAAAACAGATCAAGTGCAAGTATGCCCAAACTCAATTTCTACTACTTGATCTTAACACAATCACTACCTATAACCATCATAAACACAAGTACTAAACTCAAACAAACATAATCCTTTGGATCTTAACACTACAACAAACATAACTCTTAAATCCAACCATAAAACCTTAAATGGTTGAAAGTTATACCTTCTTGGACACTAGGAAGGTTAGTTCTAGGATGATTGAGGCTTGGTTTTCTTAGAAAACACTTAGAAGGGCTAGATCCTTAAGAAACAAAACCAAGAAACAAGTTAAAATTTCGGAGTAACCTTTCTGCACCTCATTCAAACATTTTTATAAAATTGAAAAAAATTAATTTGAGGCTAAAATTTGTTACGAAGCTTACCCATGATATAGAGAAGCTATGGTAAAAATTTCATGATATTTGAATAAGTATATTTTTAGTTATGAATTTTTCTTTCTCCCTTGCTCAGAAAATCCGAACTGCTGGAATGAAAAATGGGAGAGCTTTAAGTGAGGGAAAAGGGGTTGTTTTCTTTTGTGGCTAAAGTGTGGGAGTGTATAATGAATATATGGGATGTATGCAGCAGATTTGACAATAATTTGGCAAAGGTATGGGTTGGTTTGATTGTGTGGTGAAGTGAGAAAAGGGAGAAGTATGGCTTGTGTACTTGTTTGTCTCCCATCACTATTCAACACTATTCCACTAACTATTCTAGTTATCTTCTAATCATCTAGTTACACTCCTAACTACTAGTTAGGACTTGGTTATGCATGGCCAACTTGCATGGGATTTAATTTCTCATTCGTTTATTTATCGTAAACGCAATCGTCGTTCCATTCCGATAGTTTCCACGTATAACGACTTGTTTTGTAGAGATTTCTTTTATTGCTTATAATCCTATAACCAATTCAATTCCTTCTCTTGATCATAGAAACACCTTGATATATTATTTATTTCACGTAGTATTCCCGGTTCTACGCCATTCTTTACGGATACGAAAACACGTAGTATAATTGTGAATCTTCGAATTTCGTCGGCTTTTACATTCACTTATTTTCCTCGATAAACAAGAATATGATCTCGGATTCTCAAAATTCCACTATTCATTTTATGATGATCCCCATATGTATTAATTAATTAGCTCAAGTTACTATTCACAGAAGTTTTAAAATATTACAAAAATCAGGGTTCTTACAGTCTCCCCCCTTAAAAGGATTCCGTCCCGGAATCAACTCACAAATAGATGGGGGTACCTTTCTCGCAGGTGGCTCTCTAATTACCAAGTCGACTCCTCGACCTTGGGATGTCTCAATAAGACTCTGAATAGCTTGACACTCTTGTCCCTGAGTACTTGCTCTTTTCAACCAATGATTTCAACTGGTTGCTCAATGTAGGACAGATCTAGTACTTACTCATGTTTCACTATATTCTTGGTATCCGCATTATACTTTCTCAACATTGGCACATGAAAAACACTATGAACATGTTGAAGGTTTGGAGGTAAAGCCAATTCGTATGCCACGATTCTATTTGTCACAAAATCTCAAAGGACCCATATATCGGGAACTCAACTTCCCTTTCTTTCCAAATCTCATCAGTCCTTCCCATGGTGACACTTTCAAAAATACCTGGTCACCCACTTCATACTCTCTGTCTTTTCGTGCTAAGTCGGCATATTTACGCTGTCGGTCATCCTCTGATCAACTCAACTATGTCCCTCGTTCTTTACACCAAGTCGGGACCTAGTAACTTTTTTTCACCAACTTCATCCCAGTACAAGGGTGAATGGAACCTCCGACCATACAGCGCCTCATGTGGGGGCATTTCTATACTCGCATGATAACTATGATTGCAGGCAAACTCTATCAAAGATAGGTGTTCATCTCAATAACCTTAAAAATCAATTACAAAATTTCTCAACATGTACTCCAATGTCTGAATGATTCACTCACTTTGTCCATCGGTTTGGGGATGGTATGCAGTACTCACATTCAGTTTGGTTCATAAGCATTCCTGAAAGCTCCTCAAAAAAATCTGGAGTTGAATCGGGGATCTCTGTCAGATACGATAGCTACAGAGACTCCATGTCTTATCACAATTTCCTTGATGTATAACTCTACTAATTTATCCACCATGTAGGTTTTCTTGATTGGAAGAAAGTATGCTGACTTGGTCAGTCGATATATAATTACTCATATTGCATCACGGTTAGCCTTAGCTCGGGGAAATCCTACCACAGAATCCATGGCTATTTGTTCCCACTTTCACATCGGAATTCCTAAGGGTTGTAGGAGTCCCCTCGGTCGCTGATGTTCCACCTTCACTCTTTAACATGTCAAACACTTACTGACCCAATTGGCCACGTCTCTTTTCATGTTGGGTCATCAATAATATTCCTTTGGATCTCGGTACATCTTGGTACCTCCAGGATGAATTGAATATCTAGAATTATGTCCTTCGCGTAAAATTTCATCTTTTAATTCTCGAACATTCGGAATCCAAATCCGGTTCGCATACCTCATAATTCCCTTCTCATCTTTCTCACATTTGACTTCTTCTCAGTCAAAGATTCTCACTCTTCATTCATCTTCTCTTCCTGATAATGTCCCATCTTTTCTAACAATTCCAGTTCTAATTTGATCTCAATTAGTCCATCAGTCCCTTTACCAGTGACTTCACCTCTATCTCCATCTCCTCGAGTTCTCTCACTAGTTCCTCCGGCGTTGTCAACATCTTGAGTATCTCTTTACTACTAAGGGCATCGGCCACCACATTGGCCTTCCCTGGGTGATATAAAATCTCACCGACATAGTCTTTCATTAACTCTAACCATCTCCTCTGTCTCCTGTTGAGTTCTTTCTGAGTAAATATATACTTAAGGCTCTTATGGTCGTGTAGATCTCACAATTTTCTCTGTATGGATATTGTCTCCAATTTTTTAAAGCAAAACTATTGCTGCTAATTCTAATTCATGAGTAGGGTATCTTACTTTATATTCCTTCAGCTGCCATGAGGCATAAGCAACCACTTTCCCATGCTGCATGAGCATGCATCCTAATCCTTTATGTGACGCATCACTATAGATCACAAATCACCCTTTCCATCGGGCAATGCCAGCACGAGGGATATTACCAAACTTCTTTTCAATTCCTGAAAACTTTCCTCACATTTTTCATTCCACACAACCTTTTTTGTTTTGCAAGTAGGCCTAATCAAAGGTCCTGATATCTTAACGAAATCCCGTACGAACCTCTCATAAAACTAGTTAATTCCCAAAAAGTTCCTACTTCCGTAGGTGTGGTTATTTTTTCTCATTGAAATACTGCCTCAACATTGGTAGGGTCAACTAACACTCCTTCACTGCTCATCAATTGTCCTAAGATCTGAACTTCATTTTGCCAGAATTCGCACCTTGAGAATTTGGCAAACAACTTTTCTCTTCTCAATGCTTCTACCACTATCCTCAGATATTCCGCATGTTCTTCTTCCGTTTTAGAATAGACTAAAATATTATTAATAAAAAAATAATGACGCACACGTCCCAATACTTTTTAAACACTCGATTCACAAAGTCCATGAAAGCTACTGGGGCATTCTTTGGCCCGAACGACGTCACCGAGAACTCATAATGTCCATACCTCGTGCGAAATACGGTATTTGTCCCCTGTTTTAATCTTCAGTTGGTGATATCCCATTCTTAGATCGATTTTCAAAAAAATGTACCACTCCTTCAAGTTGGTCAAACGAATCGTCAATTCTAGAAAGAGGGTATCTGTTCTTAATAGTCAGCTTATTCAGTTCCCTATACTCTGTGCACAATCGCATACTACCATCCTTATTTTTGACAAACAACATTGGTGTGCCTCATGGTGACACATTAGGTCTCATCATTCCTTTATTCAACAGTTCTTGCAACTGTGAAGTCAATTCTTTCATTTCAACCGGGGCTAGCCTATATGGGGCTTTTTGAAACTGATGTCGTTCCTGATGCTAATTCGATAGCGAACTCTATCTCTCGGTCAGGTGATAATCCTGAAAGGTCTTTGGAAAATACATCCTCAAACTGGTTAACAACTGGTATGTCACGTACATCGGGGCTTCTCTCTTGGTACCCGCCACGTATGCTAAATATGTTTTGCTATCTTTTCTTAATAATTTCTTTGCTTGAGCAATATTAAAAAATTTCTGGGTCTGACGCTGACCCTTAATCACAATTTTCTTGCCGTTAGGCATTCAGATTTTAACTTTCTTTCCTTTATAATCAATCTGAGCACCATTGCTCGACAACCAATCCATTTTTAAGACCACACCAAATTCTCTCAGCCTGAAAGGAATTATGTCCAACTTAAAGCCCTTCCCTCCTAGTTCCCACTTGCAGATTAGATGAATCTCATTAATTGGAACAACCTCTCGATTCACTATTTTTATTCGCAATAATTCTCGCGTTGGAATCACATTAAGTTTTAACTTGGCCAAAAATCTCGCGATATAAAATACTTAGTTGCTTCAGAATTAAACAGAATATTTGCAGTTACCAAATTGAGTAAAAGGTTATCTGCTATCACGCCCTAGCTGGGTTGGGGCAGTTGCTAGAATAATGTCCTAGTTGGTTGCAATTAAAGCACCTCAGTAGCTCTTTTCCCAATTACATACCCCGGGATGTTTCTCCCCACATGACTTATGATCCTGTAGGGGTAACCGAAACTGGTTATGAAACGTAGTCTTATATTGACCACCTCCCTGGGCGATACTCTTGCTTACCGGTTCGCTAAAGCTATTTCCGCCAGCTACGGTAGTGGCGAACCTGGTACCCACTACGGGTTGGGACACCACTCCCCTCTCAGTCCTAATCGGAAACTTCTGTTTATCGCTCTGCCGCCTTGGCTTCCGAACTCCTCTTCTTGCTCTCTTCCTCTTTTTGACTTTGCTCACTCTCTGCCTCTACAATCGAGGCCTTTTTGCACATAGTCTGTTATCTAAAGTAATGACACTCGGTCCTGAATCCATTGTTTCAGCCCTTGCTGAAATCTCCTCGCCTTTTTCTCTTTCGTGTTCACAAACTCCGGCACGAATCTCGACAGTTCAATAAATTTGGCTTTGTACACAGCCACTGACATCTTATCTTACTTAATCTCTAGAAACTTCAACTCCATCTGAGCCTCCATAAACCTGGAAAATACTTTTCCCCATGTGATAATCACATCAGTCTCCAGGGTTCCTTTAGGTTTCCACTAATAATTTGCTTCTCCTTTTAACATATAATTGGTGAACACAGTCTTTTGCGTCTCTTCTATGGGCACTATCTCAAAGCTTTTTTCCATTTCTTTCAGCCAAGCTCTGGCCTTAATAGGTTAGCAGTCCCTTGAAATTTTGGGGGGTTTTAACCACTTAAAGGCCTTAAAGACATTAGTAACTGGAACATGATCCACCTGGGTTGAGGGTGACAATTTAAATTCTCTCGAAGAAGATTCATAATTTGGTCCATGGGGTTTCCTCTCTGGCCTTCCCCCTCGTTAGTATCCATAGTTTCTTCTTCATTGTAATACTCTAAGCCGAATTCATTATATTCGACTTCCTCGTGTTCTTGGTTATTTTGGTTTACCAATTCAACAGGGTTTGCTCTAGTTTCCAAATATGTCGGGGTGGCATCTTGATGCTAATATAAAAGATCACCAATATAACATTATTCACGTCTCTACTCATTATGTTAAAGTCGCTTAATAACTCGCTTTGTCACAAATACATTCTTCATTCCTCTTTAGTTACTCGCAATGTTGTGCCCACGCACCTGATTTGATGCGTTAACAAAAGATGACATCCTTTCGAGAATATACACGTAGCTCCTAGTGACATCCCACTCTTGGAATTCTGCGCCAGACTTATTGGTCTTCTCCTCTAGTAGTTCGGAGCTTGCTGCGTTGATTGCAGGAGCATGAAACTTTTCAAAAATTATTCTGTCGATTCTCGCTTTCCGTGCCGAACCATAATGGCTTAACGGATGAAATGATTTCGTATTATCGCATAGCATTCTCATCTTGGGACACGCTAAAATCTTCCTTATAGGACATAGATTCCTCAATGGTATAGCGAATACCCTTCTTGGTAGAATCGATGTTCGTCATGTATTGAACCCTTATTATCGGAACAATACTTTCAACCAATTCAGGTAACGTAATAACCTTAATAGTAAAAGAATTAAGCAACTTGATTCTTGCCTAATATGTCTCCTCAAGGACACTCTATAAAGAGCTATGAGTGGCAAGACTCGGGTTTTCCAATCAACCCATGGTATTGGGGTATCGTCTTCATCCCGCTTTCTCCGGAGACTTAGCTCCACTTCGATATCAACATTATAAAAGAATCATGTACAATTTTCTCCTTTCCTCATTCTGTCGATCTTAAACGATTCCATCAATTTCCGTATAACACTTCACATAAACACTTCAACATAACTCCTGGTAGTCCATCAACAAACTCTATCGGCTTACCCAATAGACTCTCTTTCGCATATAACTCTTAGAAATCTTTTCTCTGAGTGCTACAACTCATTCTCTTCCCTTAATGTTGGCTTTTCAATCGACTGTTAATAACTAAACCAATGCCTCAACTCTTAAGGCTAAGGTCCCCTTGGGTACTACCGTCGCGACTACTCCATAGTAATCCGACTACGAACTCGATGAGAGTTCTTGTTAACTTTTAGATCCTCAATCTACCCATTTTACTTTTACTGTTTCCAAGACTTATAACCTTTGGCTCTGATACCATTTCTGTAACACCCCCAAATCCAAGGTCGTGAATTCGGGTCGTTACGATCACTTATTAATTAAATAATTCTCTTTTCACAATATTACTCGACCTTTTATTCAAACTCACATACACACAGGTTATATGCTTGGAAACATTATCAAATAAATCATTTCCACTTATCTACCTGACGGGGCTGGCGCACAAAAAGCCTACGGAACTCACGAGCGTTCCTTACCCGCCTAAGGACAGCAGTCCTGGTCTGATCCATGCTGGTAGTCTGTTGTGATATGATATATAAAAGCAAGGGTGAGCATTAAAGCTCAGCAAGGTATATATCCCCATATTTAAGTATGTAAGGATAAATAAAACCAATAATTATACTTTGTATCTCCAAAGCGTTCTGAAAGTTTATATGCTTATCAAATTTATAATATTCTCAAAATCAACTACAATAGTATATCCAATGAATACTTGTATTCATCTCTTTCTCAAAATCATTTTATACTCGTACTCATTTTATTTCAAAATCTCAAGATGTTACTCGAACCAAGATTCTCATATGGGTGTGATATATATTCGTCAACATCCCAATTTAAAACTCAGCCTTATCGGCAGATTTCACAAATGGATTTGATATATAATCATCAACATCCTTATTTAAACTCAGCCTTATCGGCAGATTTCTCAAATGGATTTGATATATATTCATCAATATCCTTGTTTAAAACTCAGCCTTATCGGCTCTCTGTTGTATATTTCACAACAGTTTTTCCAAAATGGAAGAAAGGGACTATACTGGAATAAAACACGTATCGGTGATCAGCCGAATACGAAATTTTCTCTACTAGTAGAAGGAATACAAACCTAGCCGCCTTTGGGCTCATCAAGACACTACACGGTGGTTTCCCATTGCCGTGCAAGTCCGAAAGTCAATGGTCACATAGACCATATAACCGTACAATGCGCCACTCCACGCTTGCATAATGCGCCACTCCGCGCTTGGTCACTGCCCGATACCACTCCGTGCCGGGCATGCCACATTCCAGTCCCAAAACAATTATATCTTTTGCTCAAAATCCTTTTTCGAAGGAATAGGTCGTTAAAAGTTGACCTCTAAATAAGATGATTTATTCATCACTTTTAACTCAATTGATCTTTGGGAGTTGTCGGAGTTTTGAATTTAAAATCATTTTCAAATCCCTATTTGTAGTAGGGTGACACATATATTACTCACTTGTTCTTTATTGAACGAGGAAGCAAAACTCTTATGCTTCTAGACTAAGTTCCCTAAGGTTTTTATACGTTTAAAATGATTAATCTCTTTCAAGATTTTTGAATAATTTAGAAAGTACCTTTGGGAACTATGTCTATTTTTAAATAAGTTTTTAGAAGTCCGGAGATATTAAATATCTAAGGTCTCATAATAATTTAAGAGGGATTCAATGAATTGATAAAATCTTATAAATAAAACATCTCGGTATAAGGTTCAATGAATTGATAAAAACCTTCTATATAAAATATCTCTGAATATGGTTCAATGAATTGATAAAATCTTAAGTACAAAGTATTTCGAATTAAGGTTCAATGAATTAATAAACCTTAAATACAAAATATTTCTGAAATACAAATATTTCTGAATGAGGTCCAACGAATGGAGACACCTTAATCAAATAATCAAAACAGGGTTTGGTATCCTATAATTGCTCTTTGAATAGTTAAATCTTTATTAAATAACGTGAAATGATTTATAAACTATTCAGTATATTTTTAAATACTTTCTGGATATTTAATAATCCCTTAAGTATCGCTTTATAAAATAATCAATCAAGTAAGGGTGTCCCTTAAATGAATAAACCAATATTTCTCGAAGTTTAAGTCAAAATCTCAATCGTTCGCTTGATATCTATATTACGCGAAAGGTACTTTATTTATGGAAATAGAAATCTTTCGCGTCCGGCTCTCTCCGGAATTAAATCGCTATTAAAATATCTCAAACTCCCATTATCATATATTATATTTGAAATACATTTCAATTTCTCATACTCGTGTAAAACGAAATTTGTTTTCGTAACAATCGCATAATTCGTATGCATTGATATCATAGACAAGCATATATATTTGAAATGTAAATCATGGCATCAATATCACAACAGTATATATATAGCATGGATAGTATGAGATAGGGTTTCAAAAACTTGCCTCGAGTAATCGAAGTGGTATGGTCTCTGGTGTTTGGTTGGCGATCTATAAACAAGAACCAACGGTCTAAGTTAGTACGCGATTAACGTCTCGCTTTTATTAAGCAACTTTCGCAACTACTCAAGTATAACGAATCTTCGATCGTCACATTCTCAACACTTATATTCTCACTTTATAACATGGTCGAGTTTTGAAATCGATCGTTCGCTTTAGAAAGTCCATTTCGAGTTTTAAGCTCGAACGTGAGAAAACGCGCGTCAAAACTAGGTTTTTATGCGTTTCTCGCTTGCTCTCACTTTACCAAAACATTTTTATAAAATCGAAAAATTAATATTTTCTCAAAATTCTTTTTGTACAGTCTTCTCTACTGTCATATCCATTTTTTATAAGTTTTCCAGAATCTCAGAATTATTTTAAGTCCTTCAAAATCACCATGCAAGTGGACTTAAGTGCAGTTGGCTAATCGCAGAAATGTTTTACACTAAAACGACCATAACTCCTAAACCGTAAATCTCCTCATGATGATCTACACATGTATAGAAACTGCAAAACAATATCTATCTATTAATGGCCAGTGGTTTTCAAATTTTAACCATTTTCATGGCCGAATGTCCTGCAGAAAACAGATCAAGTGCAAGAATGCCCAAACTCAATTTCTACTACTTGATCTTAACACAATCACTACCTATAACCATCATAAACACAAGTACTTCTCAAGATCTACCCACATGAACCTTATATTCTCTATCTAGTACCATATACATGGATTACAACTCAACATCTCAAGCCTTTAGCAAGAACATAATCAATACAAACTCAAACAAACACAATCCTTTGGATCTTAACACTACAATAAACATAACTCTTAAATCCAACCATAAAACCTTAAATGGTTGAAAGTTATACCTTCTTGGACACTAGGAAGGTTAGTTCTAGGATGATTGAGGCTTGGTTTTCTTAGAAAATACTTAGAAGGGCTAGATCCTTAAGAAACAAAACCAAGAAACAAGTTAAAATTTCGGAGTAACCTTTCTGCACCTCATTCAAACATTTTTATAAAATTGAAAAAAATTAATTTGAGGCTGAAATTTGTTACGAAGCTTACCCATGATATATAGAAGCTATGGTAAAAATTTCATGATATTTGAATAAGTATATTTTTAGTTATGAATTTTTCTTTCTCCCTTGCTCAGAAAATCCGAACTGCTGGAATGAAAAATGGGAGAGCTTTAAGTGAGGGAAAAGGGGTTGTTTTCTTTTGTGGCTAAAGTGTGGGAGTGTATAATGAATATATGGGATGTATGCAGAAGATTTGACAATAATTTGGCAAAGGTATGGGTTGGTTTGATTGTGTGGTGAAGTGAGAAAAGGGAGAAGTATGGCTTGTGTACTTGTTTGTCTCCCATCACTATTCAACACTATTCCACTAACTATTCTAGTTATCTTCTAATCATCTAGTTACACTCCTAACTACTAGTTAGGACTTGGTTATGCATGGCCAACTTGCATGGGATTTAATTTCTCATTCGTTTATTTATCGTAAACGCAATCGTCGTTCCATTCCGATAGTTTCCACGTATAACGACTTGTTTCGTAGAGATTTCTTTTATTGCTTATAATCCTATAACCAATTCAATTCCTTCTCTTGATCATAGAAACACCTTGATATATTATTTATTTCACGTAGTATTCCCGGTTCTACGCCATTCTTTACGGATACGAAAACACGTAGTATAATTGTGAATCTTCGAATTTCGTCGGCTTTTACATTCACTTATTTTCCTCGATAAACAAGAATATGATCTCGGATTCTCAAAATTCCACTATTCATTTTATGATGATCCCCATATGTATTAATTAATTAGCTCAAGTTACTATTCACAGAAGTTTTAAAATATTACAAAAATCAGGGTTCTTACAGTCTCCCCCCCTTAAAAGGATTCCGTCCCGGAATCAACTCACAAATAGATGGGGGTACCTTTCTCGCAGGTGGCTCTCTAATTCCCAAGTCGACTCCTCGACCTTGGGATGTCTCAATAAGACTCTGAATAGCTTGACACTCTTGTCCCTGAGTACTTGCTCTTTTCAACCAATGATTTCAACTGGTTGCTCAATGTAGGACAGATCTAGTACTTACTCATGTTTCACTATATTCTTGGTATCCGCATTATACTTTCTCAACATTGGCACATGAAAAACACTATGAACCTGTTGAAGGTTTGGAGGTAAAGCCAATTCGTATGCCACGGTTCTATTTGTCACAAAATCTCAAAGGACCCATATATCGGGAACTCAACTTCCCTTTCTTTCCAAATCTCATCAGTCCTTCCCATGGTGACACTTTCAAAAATACCTGGTCACCCACTTCATACTCTCTGTCTTTTCATGCTAAGTCGGCATATTTACGCTGTCGGTCATCCTCTGATCAACTCAACTATGTCCCTCGTTCTTTACACCAAGTCGGGACCTAGTAACTTTTTTTCACCAACTTCATCCCAGTACAAGGGTGAATGGAACCTCCGACCATACAGCACCTCATATGGGGGCATTTCTATACTCGCATGATAACTATGATTGCAGGCAAACTCTATCAAAGATAGGTGTTCATCTCAATAACCTTAAAAATCAATTAAAAAATTTCTCAACATGTACTCCAATGTCTGAATGATTCACTCACTTTGTCCATCAGTTTGGGGATGGTATGCAGTACTCACATTCAGTTTGGTTCATAAGCATTCCTGAAAGCTCCTCAAAAAAATCTGGAGTTGAATCGGGGATCTCTGTCAGATACGATAGCTACAGAGACTCCATGTCTTATCACAATTTCCTTGATGTATAGCTCTACTAATTTATCCACCATGTAGGTTTTCTTGATTGGAAGAAAGTATGCTGACTTGGTCAGTCGATATATAATTACTCATATTGCATCACGGTTAGCCTTAGCTCGGGGAAATCCTACCACAGAATCCATGGCTATTTGTTCCCACTTTCACATCGGAATTCCTAAGGGTTGTAGGAGTCCCCTCGGTCGCTGATGTTCCACCTTCACTCTTTAACAGGTCAAACACTTACTGACCCAATTGGCCACGTCTCTTTTCATATTGGGTCATCAATAATATTCCTTTGGATCTCGGTACATCTTGGTACCTCCAGGATGAATTGAATATCTAGAATTATGTCCTTCGCGTAAAATTTCATCTTTTAATTCTCGAACATTCGGAATCCAAATCCGGTTCGCATACCTCATAATTCCCTTCTCATCTTTCTCACATTTGACTTCTTCTCAGTCAAAGATTCTCACTCTTCATTCATCTTCTCTTCCTGATAATGTCCCATCTTTTCTAATAATTCCAGTTCTAATTTGATCTCAATTAGTCCATCAGTCCCTTTACCAGTGACTTCACCTCTATCTCCATCTCCTCGAGTTCTCTCACTAGTTCCTCCGGCGTTGTCAACATCTTGAGTATCTCTTTACTACTAAGGGCATCGGCCACCACATTGGCCTTCCCTGGGTGATATAAAATCTCACCGACATAGTCTTTCATTAACTCTAACCATCTCCTCTGTCTCCTGTTGAGTTCTTTCTGAGTAAATATATACTTAAGGCTCTTATGGTCGTGTAGATCTCACAATTTTCTCTGTATGGATATTGTCTCCAATTTTTCAAAGCAAAACTATTGCTGCTAATTCTAATTCATGAGTAGGGTATCTTACTTTATATTCCTTCAGCTGCCATGAGGCATAAGCAACCACTTTCCCATGCTGCATGAGCATGCATCCTAATCCTTTATGTGACGCATCACTATAGATCACAAATCACCCTTTCCATCGGGCAATGCCAGCACGAGGGATATTACCAAACTTCTTTTCAATTCCTGAAAACTTTCCTCACATTTTTCATTCCACACAACCTTTTTTGTTTTGCAAGTAGGCCTAATCAAAGGTCCTGATATCTTAACGAAATCCCGTACGAACCTCTCATAAAACTAGTTAATTCCCAAAAAGTTCCTACTTCCGTAGGTGTGGTTATTTTTTCTCATTGAAATACTGCCTCAACATTGGTAGGGTCAACTAACACTCCTTCACTGCTCATCAATTGTCCTAAGATCTGAACTTCATTTTGCCAGAATTCGCACCTTGAGAATTTGGCAAACAACTTTTCTCTTCTCAATGCTTCTACCACTATCCTCAGATATTCCGTATGTTCTTCTTCCGTTTTAGAATAGACTAAAATATTATTAATAAAAAAATAATGACGCACACGTCCCAATACTTTTTAAACACTCGATTCACAAAGTCCATGAAAGCTACTGGGGCATTCTTTGGCCCGAACGACGTCACCAAGAACTCATAATGTCCATACCTCGTGCGAAATACGGTATTTGTCCCCTGTTTTAATCTTCAGTTGGTGATATCCCATTCTTAGATCGATTTTCAAAAAAATGTACCACTCCTTCAAGTTGGTCAAACGAATCGTCAATTCTAGAAAGAGGGTATCTGTTCTTAATAGTCAGCTTATTCAGTTCCCTATACTCTGTGCACAATCGCATACTACCATCCTTATTTTTGACAAACAACATTGGTGTGCCTCATGGTGACACATTAGGTCTCATCATTCCTTTACTCAACAGTTCTTGCAACTGTGAAGTCAATTCTTTCATTTCAACCGGGGCTAGCCTATATGGGGCTTTTTGAAACTGATGTCGTTCCTGATGCTAATTCGATAGCGAACTTTATCTCTCGGTCAGGTGATAATCCTGAAAGGTCTTTGGAAAATACATCCTCAAACTGGTTAACAACTGGTATGTCACGTACATCGGGGCTTCTCTCTTGGTACCCGCCACGTATGCTAAATACGTTTTGCTATCTTTTCTTAATAATTGCTTTGCTTGAGCAATATTAAAAAATTTCTGGGTCTGACGCTGACCCTTAATCACAATTTTCTTGCCGTTAGGCATTCAGATTTTAACTTTCTTTCCCTTATAATCAATCTGAGCACCATTGCTCGACAACCAATCCATTTTTAAGACCACACCAAATTCTCTCAGCCTGAAAGGAATTAAGTCCAACTTAAAGCCCTTCCCTCCTAGTTCCCACTTGCAGATTAGATGAATCTCATTAATTGGAACAACCTCTCGATTCACTATTTTTATTCGCAATAATTCTCGCGTTGGAATCACATTAAGTTTTAACTTGGCCAAAAATCTCGTGATATAAAATACTTAGTTGCTTCAGAATTAAACAGAATATTTGCAGTTACCAAATTATGTAAAAGGTTACCTGCTATCACGCCCTAGCTGGGTTGGGGCAGTTGCTAGAATAATGTCCTAGTTGGTTGCAATTAAAGCACCTCAGTAGCTCTTTTCCCAATTACATACCCCGGGATGTTTCTCCCCACATGACTTATGATCCTGTAGGGGTGACCGAAACTGGTTATGAAACGTAGTCTTATATTGACCACCTCCCTGGGCGATACTCTTGCTTACCGGTTCGCTAAAGCTATTTCCGCCAGCTACGGTAGTGGCGAACCTGGTACCCACTACGGGTTGGGACACCACTCCCCTCTCAGTCCTAATCGGAAACTTCTGTTTATCGCTCTGCCGCCTTGGCTTCCGAACTCCTCTTCTTGCTCTCTTCCTCTTTTTGACTTTGCTCACTCTCTGCCTCTACAATCGAGGCCTTTTTGCACATAGTCTGTTATCTAAAGTAATGACACTCGGTCCTGAATCCATTATTTCAGCCCTTGCTGAAATCTCCTCGCCTTTTTCTCTTTCGTGTTCACAAATTCCGGCACGAATCTCGACAGTTCAATAAATTTGGCTTTGTACACAGCCACTGACATCTTATCTTACTTAATCTCTAGAAACTTCAACTCCATCTGAGCCTCCATAAACCTGGAAAATACTTTTCCCCATGTGATAATCACATCAGTCTCCAGGGTTCCTTTAGGTTTCCACTAATAATTTGCTTCTCCTTTTAACATATAATTGGTGAACACAGTCTTTTGCGTCTCTTCTATGGGCACTATCTTAAAGCTTTTTTCCATTTCTTTCAGCCAAGCTCTGGCCTTAATAGGTTAGCAGTCCCTTGAAATTTCTGGGGGTTTTAACCACTTAAAGGCCTTAAAGACATTAGTAACTGGAACATGATCCACCTGGGTTGAGGGTGACAATTTAAATTCTCTCGAAGAAGATTCATAATTTGGTCCATGGGGTTTCCTCTCTGGCCTTCCCCCTCGTTAGTATCCATAATTTCTTCTTCATTGTAATACTCTAAGCCGAATTCATTATATTCGACTTCCTCGTGTTCTTGGTTATTTTGGTTTACCAATTCAGCAGGGTTTGCTCTAGTTTCCAAATATGTCGGGGTGGCATCTTGATGCTAATATAAAAGATCACCAATATAACATTATTCACGTCTCTACTCATTATGTTAAATTCGCTTAATAACTCGCTTTGTCACAAATACATTCTTCATTCCTCTTTAGTTACTCGCAACGTTGTGCCCACGCACCTGATTTGATGCGTTAACAAAAGATGACATCCTGTCGAGAATATACACGTAGCTCCTAGTGACATCCCACTCTTGGAATTCTGCGCCAGACTTATTGGTCTTCTCCTCTAGTAGTTCGGAGCTTGCTGCGTTGATTGCAGGAGCATGAAACTTTTCAAAAATTATTCTGTCGATTCTCGCTTTTCGTGCCGAACCATAATGGCTTAACGGATGAAATGATTTCGTATTATCGCATAGCATTCTCATCTTGGGACACGCTAAAATCTTCCTTATAGGACATAGATTCCTCAATGGTATAGCGAATACCCTTCTTGGTAGAATCGATGTTCGTCATGTATTGAACCCTTATTATCGGAACAATACTTTCAACCAATTCAGGTAACGTAATAACCTTAATAGTAAAAGAATTAAGCATCTTGATTCTTGCCTAATATGTCTCCTCAAGGACACTCTATAAAGAGCTATGAGTGGCAAGACTCGGGTTTTCCAATCAACCCACGGTATTGGGGTATCGTCTTCATCCCGCTTTCTCCGGAGACTTAGCTCCACTTCGATATCAACATTATAAAAGAATCATGTACAATTTTCTCCTTTCCTCATTCTGTCGATCTTAAATGATTCCATCAATTTCCGTATAACACTTCACATAAACACTTCAACATAACTCCTGGTAGTCCATCAACAAACTCTATCGGCTTACCCAATAGACTCTCTTTCGCATATAACTCTTAGAAATCTTTTCTCTGAGTGCTACAACTCATTCTCTTCCCTTAATGTTGGCTTTTCAATCGACTGTTAATAACTCAACCAATGCCTCAACTCTTAAGGCTAAGGTCCCCTTGGGTACTACCGTCACGACTACTCCATAGTAATCCGACTACGAACTCGATGAGAGTTCTTGTTAACTTTTAGATCCTCAATCTACCCATTTTACTTTTACTGTTTCCAAGACTTATAACCTTTGGCTCTGATACCATTTCTGTAACACCCCCAAATCCAAGGTCGTGAATTCGGGTCGTTACGATCACTTATTAATTAAATAATTCTCTTTTCATAATATTACTCGACCTTTTATTCAAACTCACATACACACAGGTTATATGCTTGGAAACATTATCAAATAAATCATTTCCACTTATCTACCTGACGGGGCTGGCGCACAAAAAGCCTACGGAACTCACGAGCGTTCCTTACCCGCCTAAGGACAGCAGTCCTGGTCTGATCCATGCTGGTAGTCTGTTGTGATATGATATATAAAAGCAAGGGTGAGCATTAAAGCTCAGCAAGGTATATATCCCCATATTTAAGTATGTAAGGATAAATAAAACCAATAATTATACTTTGTATCTCCAAAGCGTTCTGAAAGTTTATATGCTTATCAAATTTATAATATTCTCAAAATCAACTACAATAGTATATCCAATGAATACTTGTATTCATCTCTTTCTCAAAATCATTTTATACTCGTACTCATTTTATTTCAAAATCTCAAGATGTTACTCGAACCAAGATTCTCATATGGGTGTGATATATATTCGTCAACATCCCAATTTAAAACTCAGCCTTATCGGCAGATTTCACAAATGGATTTGATATATAATCATCAACATCCTTATTTAAACTCAGCCTTATCGGCAGATTTCTCAAATGGATTTGATATATATTCATCAATATCCTTGTTTAAAACTCAGCCTTATCGGCTCTCTGTTGTATATTTCACAACAGTTTTTCCAAAATGGAAGAAAGGGACTATACTGGAATAAAACACGTATCGGTGATCAGCCGAATACGAAATTTTCTCTACTAGTAGAAGGAATACAAACCTAGCCGCCTTTGGGCTCATCAAGACACTACACGGTGGTTTCCCATTGCCGTGCAAGTCCGAAAGTCAATGGTCACATAGACCATATAACCGTACAATGCTCCACTCCACACTTGCATAATGCGCCACTCCGCGCTTGGTCACTGCCCGATACCACTCCGTGCCGGGCATGCCACATTCCAGTCCCAAAACAATTGTATCTTTTGCTCAAAATCCTTTTTCGAAGGAATAGGTCGTTAAAAGTTGACCTCTAAATAAGATGATTTATTCATCACTTTTAACTCAATTGATCTTTGGGAGTTGTCGGAGTTTTGAATTTAAAATCATTTTCAAATCCCTATTTGTAGTAGGGTGACACATATATTACTCACTTGTTCTTTATTGAACGAGGAAGCAAAACTCTTATGCTTCTAGACTAAGTTCCCTAAGATTTTTATACGTTTAAAATGATTAATCTCTTTCAAGATTTTTGAATAATTTAGAAAGTACCTTTGGGAACTATGTCTATTTTTAAATAAGTTTTTAGAAGTCCGGAGATATTAAATATCTAAGGTCTCATAATAATTTAAGAGGGATTCAATGAATTGATAAAATCTTATAAATAAAACATCTCTGTATAAGGTTCAATCAATTGATAAAAACCTTCTATATAAAATATCTCTGAATATGGTTCAATGAATTGATAAAATCTTAAGTACAAAGTATTTCGAATTAAGGTTCAATGAATTAATAAACCTTAAATACAAAATATTTCTGAAATACAAAATATTTCTGAATGAGGTCCAACGAATGGAGACACCTTAATCAAATAATCAAAACAGGGTTTGGTATCCTATAATTGCTCTTTGAATAGTTAAATCTTTATTAAATAACGTGAAATGATTTATAAACTATTCAGTATATTTTTAAATACTTTCTGGATATTTAATAATCCCTTAAGTATCGCTTTATAAAATAATCAATCAAGTAAGGGTGTCCCTTAAATGAATAAACCAATATTTCTCGAAGTTTAAGTCAAAATCTCAATCGTTCGCTTGATATCTATATTACGCGAAAGGTACTTTATTTATGGAAATAGAAATCTTTCGCGTCCGGCTCTCTCCGGAATTAAATCGCTATTAAAATATCTCCAACTCCCATTATCATATATTATATTTGAAATACATTTCAATTTCTCATACTCGTGTAAAACGAAATTTGTTTTCGTAACAATTGCATAATTCGTATGCATTGATATCATCGACAAGCATATATATTTGAAATGTAAATCATGGCATCAATATCACAACAGTATATATATAGCATGGATAGTATGAGATAGGGTTTCAAAAACTTGCCTCGAGTAATCGAAGTGGTATGGTCTCTGGTGTTTGGTTGGCGATCTATAAACAAGAACCAACGGTCTAAGTTAATACGCGATTAACGTCTCGCTTTTATTAAGCAACTTTCGCAACTACTCAAGTATAACGAATCTTCGATCGTCACATTCTCAACACTTATATTCTCACTTTATAACATGGTCGAGTTTTGAAATCGATCGTTCGCTTTAGAAAGTCCATTTCGAGTTTTAAGCTCGAACGTGAGAAAACGCGCGTCAAAACTAGGTTTTTATGCGTTTCTCGCTTGCGCTCACTTTACCAAAACATTTTTATAAAATCGAAAAATTAATATTTTCTCAAAATTCTTTTTGTACAGTCTTCTCTACTGTCATATCCATTTTTTATAAGTTTTCCAGAATTATTTTAAGTCCTTCAAAATCACCATGCAAGTGGACTTAAGTGCAGTTGGCTAATCGCAGAAATGTTTTACACTAAAACGACCATAACTCCTAAACCGTAAATCTCCTCATGATGATCTATATATGTATAGAAACTGCAAAACAATATCTATCTATTCATGGCCAGTGGTTTTCAAATTTTAACCATTTTCATGGCCGAATGTCCTGCAGAAAACAGATCAAGTGCAAGAATGCCCAAACTCAATTTCTACTACTTGATCTTAACACAATCACTACCTATAACCATCATAAACACAAGTACTTCTCAAGATCCACCCACATGAACCTTATATGCTCTATCTAGTACCATATACATGGATTACAACTCAACATCTCAAGCCTTTAGCAAGAACATAATCAGTACAAACTCAAACAAACACAATCCTTTGGATCTTAACACTACAACAAACATAACTCTTAAATCCAACCATAAATCCTTAAAGGGTTGAAAGTTATACCTTCTTGGACACTAGGAAGGTTAGTTCTAGGATGATTGAGGCTTGGTTTTCTTAGAAAACACTTAGAAGGGCTAGATCCTTAAGAAACAAAACCAAGAAACAAGTTAAAATTTCGGAGTAACCTTTCTGCACCTTATTCAAACATTTTTATAAAATTGAAAAAAATTAATTTGAGGCTGAAATTTGTTACGAAGCTTACCCATGATATAGAGAAGCTATGGTAAAAATTTAATGATATTTGAATGAGTATATTTTTAGTTATGAATTTTTCTTTCTCCCTTGCTCAGAAAATCCGAACTGCTGGAATGAAAAATGGGAGAGCTTTAAGTGAGGGAAAAGGGGTTGTTTTCTTTTGTGGCTAAAGTGTGGGACTGTATAATGAATATATGGGATGTATGCAGCAGATTTGACAATAATTTGGCAAAGGTATGGGTTGGTTTGATTGTGTGGTGAAGTGAGAAAAGGGAGAAGTATGGTTTGTGTACTTGTTTGTCTCCCATCACTATTCAACACTATTCCACTAACTATTCTAGTTATCTTCTAATCATCTAGTTACACTCCTAACTACTAGTTAGGACTTGGTTATGCATGGCCAACTTGCATGGGATTTAATTTCTCATTCGTTTATTTATCGTAAACGCAATCGTCGTTCCATTCCGATAGTTTCCACGTATAACGACTTGTTTCGTAGAGATTTCTTTTATTGCTTATAATCCTATAACCAATTCAATTCCTTCTCTTGATCATAGGAACACCTTGATATATTATTTATTTCATGTAGTATTCCCGGTTCTACGCCATTCTTTACGGATACGAAAACACGTAGTATAATTGTGAATCTTCGAATTTCGTCGGCTTTTACATTTACTTATTTTCCTCAATAAACAAGAATATGATCTCGGATTCTCAAAATTCCACTATTCATTTTATGATGATCCCCATACGTATTAATTAATTAGCTCAAGTTACTATTCACAGAAGTTTTAAAATATTACAAAAATCAGGGTTCTTACATTGAAATCTTAACATACAGTTACTCTCTTTTCAACCTTCGTAGGGAAATTCTTGGGCGTTCTACACCGACTTTCTTAACCTTTGAATAGCTGAGGATTTTATCAATAAATACAATTTGCTTATCCAACTACCCTTCATACACCATATTCTTTAAATTCTTAGAGACGACTCATACACTTGTTGCTCCACATAATATCACCAGAACTTGCAATGCTCATAACTCATTCTAATCGCAATCCTTGATATATCCTCAGAATGGATCTCAAGTCAATCCCCGAGAACTAACACATTTCCTGAATTAAGTCACATAAGTAATCAATTCTTAATGGGGTTTACTTATTCTTATTCATTGTTTTATTAAATTCCCGACAATTAGTACACAATCTTATAATTTCATCCTTATTCTCCAACAACATCATTGGTGCACCCCAAAGGACTATATATGGTATGCTTACTTCCCTTTCCAATAACTTTTACAATTATTGAATTAATTATTTCATTCCACTGGTCTCCAGAGAGACTCCAGGGCATTTATTTATTACTCAAACTTCCTCCAGATTAAGTATTTTCTTCTTCGCATCTTTACCCATGGTATATCTACCTTATATCCTTAGCTTATTACTCCTTTCCTCGCATGATTGGAAAAACTTCTTATATTGCTTCTGCATCCAGAAACTTACGTTACTATTGGCTTCTGCACACTTTACACCTCGCTTCTTCCAAAAACCACTGCTTGCCATACTATAGGACAACCAACTCGACCTAAATCACATCAAAATCTTCTAGCTCGAAGGGTGTTAGATAGCTGCA